>NW_017674024.1:4535-42545 GCF_001879085.1 Nicotiana attenuata
AGTGGGCAACCAAGAATTCCAAGATACTCCCATACTTGCATCATGTACAAGAGTTGAGGAAGAGGTTTACGAAGACAGAATTCCGGCATGTCCCCAGAGTTCAGAATGAGTTCGCTGATGCATTGGCCACTCTGTCATCCATGATCCAACATCCAGATAAGAACTTCATTGATCCTATCCCGATAAAAATCCAGGATCATCCTGCTTACTGTGCTCATGTCGAGGAAGAAGCAGATGGAAAACCATGGTTCCATGACATTAAGAAGTACCTGTCAACAGGAGAATACCCAGAATCCGCAAACACTACTCAAAAGCGCACACTGCGGAGGCTATCCAATCACTTCTTTCACAGCGGAGGAATCCTGTATAGGAGGACTCCTGATTTGGGATTACTGAGGTGTGTCGAAGCAAAGGAAGCATCCAGGTTGTTGGAGGATGTTCATGCAGGGACTTGTGGTCCGCATATGAATGGTTTTATCTTAGCCAAGAAAATACTCCGGGCCGGTTATTTCTGGATGACTATGGAGACGGACTGCATCCAGTATGTTCGGAAATGCCATCGTTGCCAGATTCATGCAGACATGATAAAGGTGCCTCCTAAGGAGCTCAATGCAACAAGCTCACCATGGCCGTTCGCCGCTTGGGGAATGGATGTCATCGGACCTATCGAGCCTGCAGCATCAAACGGGCACAGGTTCATACTAGTGGCGATTGATTATTTCACCAAATGGGTTGAAGCAGCATCATATAAGGCGGTAACCAAGAAGGTTGTGACAGACTTCGTTCGCGACCGTATCATTTGCCGGTTCGGCGTCACAGAGTCAATCATCACTGACAATGGTTCCAATCTCAACAGTGATCTAATGAAAGCAATGTGTGAGACATTTAAGATTAGGCACAAGAATTCTACAGCCTACAGACCTCAGATGAATGGAGCCGTAGAAGCGGCCAATAAGAACATTAAGAAGATGAGCTTAAAGGGAGATGCACTATCCTGGTACATCAGTCAAGACCCCAAGAAATGGACGAGTTGGGTAGGTATGGCATCGGACTTCATGGATAGATTCCGGTTTAATACAGAGAACGCACCAGATGTATTCTACATACAGAATTTGAAGAAGAAACCCACCGAAACATTCCGCGAGTATGCTACTCGTTGGAGGTCAGAAGCTGCAAAGGTCGGGTCGGCCCTAGAAGAAGAGCAAATGAATAGATTCTTCGTCCAGGCTCAGGATCCCCAATATTATGAGAGGTTGATGTTGATCGAGGGTCAAAAGTTCTCTGATATCATCAAACTCGGAGAAAGAATCGAAGAGGGCATCAAGAATGGTATGGTTACAAATCTTGAAGCATTGCAAGCCACCAATAAGGCTTTACAAACTGGTGGCGCGTCCAAGAAGAAAGATGTAAGTGTCGTGATGGTCGCACAGGGAGCCAAATCACCACCAAAATACCACACTTACCCATCACCTCCACTTACATATCAGCCCATCCCGAATTACCAAGCACCCGCACCCTCTTATCCACCTCCCGTTTACCAATCCTCTCCACCTCTCACATATCAACCCACCTCACCCAGATACTCTCAACCAGCACCTGTTTCCCAATGATCGGGGGCAGAAGGAGAATAGGCGGAGAGACATACCACCACATCGAAAGGGTCAACGCTGTAGACAAAGACAAGTGGTGGGACAACAAGATCGAAAGTATCCTGAATTAGTGCGGGTACGAGCCTGGAAAGGGACTTTGTAAAAATCTTCAGGGGATCACTAAGCCCATCAAACTGAAGAAGCATGGCACTACCTTTGGCTTAGGGTATGGTTATATTTGGAAGGAATTCTAGAACTGGTCGCCACCATGGCGCGGCCCCTACTATCCATTGGAGTTTCCGATACCTAGCCTGAAGCAGGCCTTCCAGGCAGCAGATACTATATATGGGTCAGAAGAAGATGAAACATTGGCAGCCATGAAGAATTTGTTCCTGGAGGATGATGACATGGACTGATGTGTTCTTTTTTAGGAGGAAGGGGAGGAAGGCCCTTCCATACAAGCTGTAAGTAGGGGAGACCGCCTCAGCAACTGGTCAATTGAGACCGTCAGAGCCCGGAGGGTTTCGAGGTAGCAAGGCTAAACAAAAGCAGCATGCATCGCATTTTACTTTACTAGTTGATTTTCTTCCCGCATTGTCTTTAATTTCGAAAAGAGCTCCGATGTTTCAAACAGCTTTGAATTTAATCAAAGCATTTCAGTTTATCATATATATCTCGCTTATTATTTTCTCTATCATTTACTCCATTTTATACATCATTACTATTACTTATCTTGACGATGAACCAATGACTGTGACTTGCAACGAAACAACGCAACAAAAGGACATAGACTCAGAAGAAGATGAAATACCTGAAGAGGTCGTCAGAGAGGTTGAGAATTTTGTGAATAGACCTAAGTCCAACCTGGAAGAAACTGAGGTCATTAATTTGGGAGATACAGAGAACATCAAAGAAACTCGCATCAGTGTTCACTTGTCGCCATCAGAAAGGGAAAAGTACACAGAATTTTTAAAAGAATATGAGGACATATTCTCCTGGTCGTATGATGATATGACTGGTCTCAGCACAGCCATTATAGCTCACAAACTGCCAAAAAATCCAGCCTGTCCGCCGGTAAAGCAGAAGCTCAGGAAATTCAAGCCCGACATGAGTTTGAAAATCAAAGAAGAGGTTACTAAGCAAGTCAAAGCTAAGGTTCTCAAGGTGGTAGAGTATCCGACATGGTTAGCCAACATCGTGCCGGTACCAAAGAAGGACGGGAAGGTTAGAATCTGTGTCGACTACCGGGATCTCAACCGGGTCAGTCCTAAAGATGACTTCCCCTTGCCAAACATACACATTCTTATCGACAACTGCGCCAAGCATGAGCTGCAGTCTTTTGTTGATTGTTTCGCCGGATATCATCAGATATGGATGGACGAGGAAGATGCAGAGAAAAAGGCTTTCATCACGCCGTGGGGAATGTATTGTTACAAAATGATGCCATTTGGGTTGAAGAATGCTGGCGCCACCTATATGAGAGCCATGACTGCTATCTTTCACGACATGATACACAAGGAGATCGAGGTATATGTGGACGACGTCATCATCAAATCCAAGAAAGCTACTGATCATATGGAAGATTTGAGAAAGTTCTTCAACAGGCTGAGAAGGTATAATCTGAAACTGAATCCCACCAAATATGCATTCGGGGTTCCTGCCGGAAAACTACTGGGTTTCATCGTGAGCCGTCGAGGGATAGAATTGGACCCGTCAAAAGTCAAAGCCATTCAAGAATTGCCACCACCAAAGAATAAGAAAGACGTGATGAGTTTCCTGGGGAGACTCAACTATATCAGCCGGTTCATAGCTCAGTCCACAGTCATTTGTGAACCCATCTTTAAAATGCTAAAGAAAGACGCTGCTACTAGATGGACTGACGATTGTCAGAAAGCCTTTGACAGAATCAAGGAATACCTGTCAGCGCCGCCAGTCTTGGTTCCTCCCGAGCCAGGTAGACCTCTATTGCTTTACCTTGCGATATTGGATGGAGCATTCGGTTGTGTTCTGGGACAACATGATGAAACGGGGAGAAAGGAGCAAGCCATCTACTATCTCAGTAAGAAGTTCACCCCGTACGAGTCCCGGTATTCTCTATTAGAACGCACCTGTTGTGCTCTGACTTGGGTAGCTCAGAAATTGAGGCATTATTTTTGTGCCCACACTACTTATCTCATATCCAGGATGGACCCGCTGAAGTATATTTTCCAGAAGCCCATGCCCACTGGCAAGCTCGCCAAGTGGCAAATCTTGTTGAGTGAGTTCGACATTATTTACGTGACTCGGAAAGCAGTCAAGGGTCAAGCCATAACAGATCACCTTGCCGAGAATCTCATTGAAGGAGAATACGAACCACTGAAAACGTATTTTCCTAACGAAGAAGTATCCTTTGTAGGAGAAGATATTGCAGAATCCTACGATGGTTGGAGGTTGTTTTTCAACGGAGCCGCAAATTTCAAAGGAATTGGCATAGGGGCAGTCCTAGTATCAGAAACCAGCCAGCACTACCCGGTATCAGCCAAGCTCAGGTTCCCTTGCACAAATAATATGGCCGAATACGAAGCCTGCATCCTGGGGCTCAAGATGGCCATTGACATGAACATTCAAGAGTTACTAGTGATCGGGGACTCAGACCTACTCAAACATCAAGTTCGAGAAGAATGGGCCACCAAAAACTCTAAGATACTTCCCTACCTGCATCACATACAGGAGTTGAGGAATAGATTCACAAAGACAGAGTTTCAGCACGTCCCCAGGGTCCAGAACGAGTTCGCTGATGCATTAGCCACATTATCATCCATGATCCAGCATCTAAACACAAATTTCATTGATCCCATCCCAGTAAAGATTTATGATCAGCAAGCTTATTGTGCTCACGTTGAGGAAGAAGCAGACGGAAAACCATGGTTCCACGACATCAAGGAGTACTTGACAACAGGGGAATATCTAGAACTTGCCAACGCCACTCAAAAGCGCACGCTCCGGAGATTATCCAACAACTTCTTTCACAGCGGAGGAATCCTGTACAGGAGGACTCCCGATTTGGGTTTGCTAAGGTGTGTCGAAGCAAAAGAAGCATCCAGACTATTGGAAGAAGTGCACGCAGGGACCTGCGGGCCGCACATGAATGGTTTTGTCTTAGCAAAGAAGACACTCCGAGCAGGGTATTTTTGGATGACTATGGAAACAGACTGTATCCAGTACGTTCGTAAGTTCCATCGCTGTCAGATACATGCAGACATGATAAAGGTGCCTCCAAACGAGCTTACTGCAACAAGCTCACCGTGGCCATTTGCCGCCTGGGGGATGGATATCATTGGACCTATCGAGCCTTCCGCATCAAACGGGCACAGGTTTATCCTGGTGGCAATCGATTATTTTACTAAATGGGTTGAAGCAGCGTCATACAAAGCAATGACTAAGAAAGTTGTTGCAGATTTCGTCTGTGACCGTATTGTTTGCCGATTCGGAATTCCGGAATCAATCATCACTGATAATGGTTCCAATCTCAACAGCAACTTGATGAAAGCAATGTGTGAGGCATTCAAGATCAAACATAAGAACTCTACAGCCTACAGGCCTCAGATGAATAGAGCCATGGAGGCAGCCAACAAGAATATCAAGAAGATACTAAGGAAGATGGTCGAAAGTCACAAACAATGGCATGAGAAGTTATCATTCGCTTTACTAGGATACCTCACCACAGTCCGCACATCGATCGGAGTACCTCCCTACATGCTGGTCTATGGTACAGAGGCGGTCATCCCCGCCGAGGTAGAGATTCCCTCCTTAAGGATCATACAAGAAGCAGAGTTGGACGACGCAGAATGGGTAAAAGGTCGCTACGAGTAGTTAGCCCTTATAGATGGGAAAAGGATGAATGCAGTTTGCCACGGTCAGCTGTACCAAAACAGAATGTCCAGAGCCTTCAACAAAAGAGTCAAGCCAAGGAAGTTTACACCGGGGCAGCTGGTGTTGAAGAAAATATTCCCACATCAAGATGAAGCCAGGGGGAAATTCTCTCCCAACTAGCAAGGTCCGTACATGGTTCACCGGGTTCTAACTGGAGGAGCCCTTATCCTTGCAGAAATGGACGGAGAAGTCTGGCCGAAGCCAATCAATTCAGACGCAGTGAAACGATACTATGTGTAACCACTTACGATTTCCTTTATGATGTATTTTGAACTACGCCTGACCTGATTCCCGTTTAAGAGGTGATACGTAGGCAGCCCTATGGGTTCAGTCACAATTTAATAAAAATTTCATGTCCCCCTATTATTGGAACTGGGGCAGAATTTTGAGGAGGACCCTCAAAATCCGGAACAAGAAAGGTTGCAATGCTTTGAACCACGTCGCAGTCGTTGGTTCATTTAAACAAAACCATTTTCTACTTATGTCATATTTGTTAAATCATGCATAACTATGACAGCTGCTGTTTAGCGACGCTACCCCAACGTCAAGCAGGACGAGCAAAGGCCACGGGAAGACGAACTAACCTTCCCCCTTTTACAAAACTCACGATTTTTCTTTGAATGCAGGCACTCAATTCGCAATGTCATTAGATAAATTTACGCACTCATACTTTCTCAAGAATGCAACTTCTCAGAATCATCACCTATTTACAATTGCTATCCGTACACAACATCCCCAGCAGCCATAATGATACAATTTCTGC
Organism: Nicotiana attenuata; assembly: GCF_001879085.1. NCBI lineage: Eukaryota > Viridiplantae > Streptophyta > Magnoliopsida > Solanales > Solanaceae > Nicotiana > Nicotiana attenuata. The sequence goes on from NW_017674024.1 coordinate 10,800, forward strand.
CTTTCGAGACTAAGCGTTGTCTCCATCTACATTTCCTGCATTGCATAAGGCTACCTTTCTGCCTTCCGAGACTAAGCGTTATCTCCATCTGCATTTCCTGCATTGCATAAGGCTACCTTTCTGCCTTCCGAGACTAAGCGTTGTCTCCATCTGCATTTCCTGCATTGCATAAGGCTACCTTTCTGCCTTCCGAGACTAAGCGTTGTCTCCATCTGCATTTTCTGCATTGTATAAGGCTACCTTTCTGCCTTCCGAGACCAAGCGTTGTCTCCATCTGCATTATCTGCATACGGCTATCTTTCTGCCTTTTGAGACTAAGCGTTGTCTCCCTCTGCATTCTTTACATTGCATAAGGCTATCTTTCTGCCTTCCGAGACTAAGTATTGTCTCCATCTGCATTATCTGCATAAGGCTATCTTTCTGCCTTCCGAGACTAAGCGTTGTCTCCATCTGCATCATCTGCATATGGCTATCTTTCTGCCTTCCGAGACTAAACGCTGTCTCCATCTGCATTATCTGCATTGCATAATGCTACCTTTCTGCCTTCCGAGACTAAGCACTGTCCCATCCTGCATTATCTGCATAAGGCTACCTTTCTGCCTTCCGAGGTTAAGCTCTACCTCCACTTGCATGGCTGAAATACCGCCACTTTATCTTTCTTGCATGGCTGAAATATCGCCACCTTATCTTTCTTGCATGGCTGAAATATCGCCACCTTTACTTACGTCTTGCAATCGACTGAAATATCGCCAAACTTTATTTAAATTCTACATCGGCTGAAAGATCACCAGTTTATCTCCATCATCATCTATACCTATGCTTTTTGTCGGCTGAAATATCGCCATTTACATTTCTTGGCATCGGCTGAAACATCGCCTGCTTTATTTAAATTTCTGTCGGCTAAAATATCGCCATTTACATTTTTTGCATCGGCTGAAACATCGCCTGCTTTATTTAAATTTCTGTCAGCTGAAATATCGCCATTTACATTTTTTTCGTCAGCTGAAATATCGCCATTTACATTTTTTGCATCGGCTGAAATACCGCCAAATCCTGCATTTCATGGGATGAAATATCGCCAAAACTGTTCGAAGGCGTCGTTGTTCGGGGGCATCATCCTCATAGCCCGAGAACACCATGCCATGGCCCGAGGACCCCACTTAATATCCTGCACATCATTATTCAAAGGCATCATGATTCGGAGGCATCATTATCATAGCCCGAGAACATCATTTCATAGCCTGCGAATCCTTTAATTTTGCGCTTCATGGCCCAGGACATCATGGTCCGAGGACGTCATCCTAACCGTCCGAAGACAGCATTCATGGTCCAACGGTAACTTGCATCACGTTTAAGTTTATGCACAATATACGCCCGTATTGCTCACTTGCAGATACACCGGCTACCAACGACAGCCTCAGCAGGAGCGATCCCGCTCCGGTTCCCGCAGCCGATCAAACTTCAAATACTTCTTGCCACCCTAAACACCGTGTCTGTCTCTTTCGAATCTCCATCGGCATGTTCCATCAATGGTTCCTGAACTACATACGGCCTGATTCCTGTAAAACCAGGGATATGTAGGCAGCTCGGAAACCAGAGCTCGGTCAAATTCTTTTCAAATCGCCGCTTTCGGTCAAAATTGGCCATCATATCTTTACCCGACAACTCCTTCATCCTTCTCGGGTAAAGAGGGGCAACTGTTGATACCCAATTTTTCCCTAAATATTTTTTATACCCAAAATACTTTCAAAATAACATATATGTGCATATATGAGCACACACAAGAGTTTTGGTACTTTACCAAATTTTTAATGATTTTTAAAACCATTTTATTGCCTATTTTTATACCATAAAATCCAATAATTATTCCCAAAGTTATCATTTTGGTGGACAACCTATTTTTTATTCTCATATTCACACCAAAATATGGCTAACATGATTTTTGCATATTTTTTACAAATTTATTTAGTATTTTTTACAATTAAATTGCACATAATTGTAATATTAGCCCCTTTTAAAATTTAATTCTAATTATATTTATAAAATTGGCCCCAGTATTTTTTTAATTTGATAATTATGTATTATTAATCATTTTAGCACGTTTGATTTACTTCCAGAAATTATTTTGCTATTTTTTATAAATTAAACAAGGGAAAAGTGGCTATTTAAAAGTTAGCCTTTTTTGCATTTCAATTTTAACCGGAATTGGGCCCCACTCTCAGCCCCAAATTGAACCCAATTCCCTAACCCAATTTCCTAATCCACCCGACCCAACACCCAATCACCCGAACCGGCCCGTGTCCCTTTTAATCTGAGCCGTTGATCATTTTGATCAACGGCCCAGGCTCCCCCTTACCATTTTTAATTCTAAACGACCCCCAAACCCTCCCCATTTTCTCAAAGACCGCCGCCTCTAATCCCTCGTCTCTCTCAAACGCTCTCACCCACCTGAAACCCTAATAGCCGCCTACCCCCTCTTCGATCTCAAACCGCTGGAATCCATGGCTAATCTAACCATGGACAACCTCTACTCACCACCTACTGCTCCCACACGCCTACTCACTGAAGATTCGAGGCTAGACCTCAAGGTTCTTCATCCAGACCTTGGTCGATTCGAGATTCTTTGGCCGTTTTCGGCCTTGCTCCGGTGTATCTTGGCCTCTTGAGCCTGGATTCGACCTTATCAACTCAGATCCGTTCTCGTGACTTCCAAGCCTTTCTCGTCCTTTAGGGTTCTCAGAAGCCCTAGCCTATTCGAGGTTCCTTTTCGTTTATTCTTTTAGATCTGTGCTAGATCTACGCTGTTGGTAACATTTTAGAGTTTTTCCCCAAATTTCCTTTTTCAAAACTGTTCAAATCAATTTTAGGGTTTCTGAAAATGGCTCCTAAAATGTTTTCTGATTCTTTTACTCTCCCTTATGTGTGTTTATGCTCGTTGTTTTATTTCCTATTATGTTCGAGGCTGTTCTCTTGTTTCTTACCGGATTTCTACAGAGATTCTTATACATTCTGTGTTCATATGCTAGCCGAGGTTGTTGACTTACTTTTTGCTATATATGTTCAAGCTCATACTTTAATTTTGTTTCTAAAGTTCCGTTGATCATGTTCTTACCTACCTTTGTCTTAACTCTCTTGTTTCTGTTTGTGCATGTCTGCATATCTCTGTGACCTTTTATGACATTCTAGAACTTGCATGTCAGGGATCTTGGTTTCTTTTGAGGTTTCTGAATGTTTCTTCTAAGGTTATCTTCTATGTGTTTTGTCTGGTTCTCATCTCTAAATTGGTTTAACCTCGCATTGCCTAAGTTTGTGCACTCTTATAACACGCTGAATGTCCCTCTAAAATAACCATAGATTCGGGACTAATTTCAGACTTCTTGTGTAAGCATGATTGATTCTTTCCTTGTTTATTTGAAAACTCTTTTTAACCTTTCGATTCCCCTATTCTGACTTGGTTTCAGGGGCAATTTTGATCCGATTCCCTGATTTACTACGTACCAAATTGATTACTTTGTCCTTGCCTTATTTACTTGACCGTGTATTTCAAATTTTCTTGTCCTTAATTAAAACCCCTATGTATTTACCCCTTATTTGTATGCTATGCACAATATGCTTACTTGATCTCCTTCCTGAAGAAAAACTCTTGCCCTTTATCGTTTCAAATTTGAATTCCTCAATTAAAGGGATTTTCCGCTACTGATTGATTCTAATTGATACATGGTTATTTCTTACCTTGTTCCCTGCCTGATTTCAAACTATAAATACTCCCCTCCCTTCTCTTTTGAACGCACACGAACACAGAACGCAATCTGAGTTCACAAGTCACTCTCACTTAAAAACTCTCTCTCTTTTACTTGTGCTGCTGTGGACTTTGTTTTACTCTACTTTCTCTGCACTCTTTTGCTCTCTACTGGTATGTCTCAGTTAGTTACATGTCTCCACCACAATGTGTTTACTTCTGCCCACTTCTGTCCAATTTTTTAGTTGAACATTTGTTTCTAGCATATTGTAACATGTTCCCCCTTTCCTTTGTAATTCAGTATTTAAATATATGTATGCATCCTGTCAGTTGCTTGTCATGAATTTGATACTTTATGAATCCCAAACCCTCATACCCCTTTTATATGTGATTTATGGTTTAGGGCATGACAACACTCTAATATTGTTGTCCATGATTCTGGATTGGATTCTTTGAATCCCAAACTCAATCAGTTCCCGTTCCCTTTCCCCCTTTATGTGTTTTTGAGCTTTAGACTTGGGTCTGGCAGTGTCCTAATCACTGTCCAGACTCTGGTCTGACCTTCATGGGTCTGCTCTTAATGTGTTTGACCAAGCAGGTGATCAGGGGTGTGCCGGCCTACTTTGGGCTAGTATGACCACAACCTGTCATGGCTCCCCAATCCCCCTTTCACTTTGCACTTACGTCTTAGCTATTAAGTTCTGCCCCTCTCTTGCAAGCCATGCTTTGGGACCCCCTGAGCTCCCTCTGAACTTGGATGCCTGAGAGCTGGCTCTTCCACACTGCACTGTTTCTATTCCAATGGTATCTTGGGTGTAAGCAATGCCGGGAATCCCTGAGATTCCTTGGAACTTTGAAACACCCTGGGTTAAGAGAAGGCTTTGGAAATCTGGATCCCGGGAGTGGCTCAATCGCATATTATTAGACATTAAGGTTTTATTAGGCTGCTCGGATCTAGCTGTTAGCCTCTGATGTATTTTTTCTACATTTTGTAATAACTTGTATAAATCGGGGAGTATAGTAAAGCGATGTGGGAGGGGTCTTTACTTTCTTGCATCAAAAGGGTAGAAATCATGATCTTAGGACTTTATTATTTAACCATCTAGAGATCCTGCCTACAGGACCGTTTTAATCACATAGAAAGCATGTCTATAGGACTTAACACTCACTTTCTGCAATTATGCATATAGAAATCCTGCCTATAGGAGTTAATTTTCTGCAAATTTATAGGTGTCATGCCTATAGGATGTGCATACGCATGACATTAGGCAAACTTTAGGTTTAATAAACAAGCATCCGTCCACAAGTTTATTAACAAGTTCGGTAATCAATAACTTGTAGATATCATGCCCATAGGAGCTTCTTTTGAACCAAACTCGCTTAGCCTGTCTAATAGCAGTAGCAATTGATTAGCCGTTTCTTATACACCTAAGTCAGTACATGTTTTCCAAAACGTAGTCTCTAACAAAACTTGTTTCAAATCAGTGTATACTTTTCCCTAAAATCTATTTCTTTAACTGGCATATCTTTTCTGAAACTCCTTCTTTTTAATATTCTGCCTAAACGTGTTTTCCAACTCAATTCTTGTCTTTTGAACTCGTCGTTTTAAATCAGTTCCGCAACTCACTCCTTTCTTTAGATAACTCTGGCCCTTCTGGAATTTTCAAAACTTTTCTTCCTTTTTTTTTGTGTTTAACCACAATTAGGCAGTTTGTTTTACCCTTTTGAACTAGTTTCTAAACGTCTGCAGCATACCCTTTTTCTTCAAGACTCTTCTGCATGATCATCTTCTAAAATCAGTACTTTCTTAAATCAACTCGCAACTAATTCAGTCCCTTAATCTCTGACAACTGTATCCGAGTTGCCTAATGCAGACTTTCTGTCCAAATATATGTGTTGAACCAGTCCGCTCACTGCTTAATTTTAATCTAAGACCAAATCAGTATTTGTCAAGGCATGCTAAACTATATGATTATTTGATTTCTGGGGTTTATTTGAGCCTTATTTGCTTGTTTATTCTTCCCTTTATTTGATACTTGTTTTGAATGTCGAGCTAGAATTTTATCCTTTAAACTCCACAAAGGCCTCCATCCCTTTCTTTCCTTTTAGGATTAGAAGTCCTAATACCCCGGGACTGATAGGATTGGGACGGGTAGTAGCATGCGATAAGTAAACGATACCGTTCCGCGCTTTAATACCTTAACGGGGGTGGGAAGGGTAGACATGGAGATGATGATTACACGATAAAACTATGTGTACAATTGGGTACCAGTGTTGTGCGAATGATCCATCTAATGTATAAACCTAGGACTCCCCTCTCCTTTTATTAGTTTTAACAATTTTTTTTAGAACTTTAAAAGCGGCTGCACTTTCAACTTCTGTTTCTTACACGATTTTTGGTTTGCTTGCACTAATTGCTTGACTTCTTCCCTCTACTTGCACATTTCTTTTACAACTAAACTGCTCCCTTTCTGAATTTCAGCACTTCTTTTAACCTTTTTGTGCTTCCTGTTATACTTGTTAGTTTATTCGCATTTGCACTTAAAGTCACAATTGTAGCATGGCCAGGAACCACACTAGTGGATCTTGAGGGGTGCCTAACACCTTCCCCTCGAGATAATTTCAAGCCCTTACCCAAAACTCTAGTCTGCATCTTTAATTCTTCTAAAAGTGTCCTAATGCACTATAATCATTAGGTGGCGACTCTCTAAACTCCAAAAACCCAATTCCCAAACGGGATAAGAGTTGCTTCCCGAATGTCGTGAACCCGATTCCGCGAGGAAAAAGGGGGCGTTGACATGGGGGTGGGTTAGTGGGAATTGATGGGGATGGGAATAGATTGGGGGAGATTGAAAAAGAGTTTTGGAAAATGTTTTCCCTCCTTTTGATAGGAAAAATATTTTTCTCCAATTGAAGATGTATGCGGCTAAAATCGGAAAGCCCGATCTTACGACCATTGTGCCTTGTCGTAGCTTCACCTTGAAGGCCCAGGGCACAACTCGAGGTTCGTCCTCGAGTGTTCTTTATGACCGACCTCGGGGCAGCGCAAACCGATGGTTACCATGAACAAGCAGGAAGTTCCCAAGGCACGTGACCAAAGCTGACAATACCTGCAAGAGAAGCGCTAGTCTGTACCAGACTAATGAATAGCTGTACCAGCTACTTTTCTTTGTAATAATTACACATGCACTATGTTGGGATTTCCCTTCCTATATAAAGGGAACCTTTACCATTTTGTAAGAAGGACAACATTCAATACAAGAAGAATAACATTCTCCGCTCTCTAACTTAAACATATTATCCCTTGATTCTATTGCTTACATTTTTTACATTACTTGCGTTTATTGTGTTTTCATTGATTGTTCTTTACTTATTACTCATCATTGATCATAAAGAGCCTTCATCAAAGCTCTCAGAACTATTAATTCTCTGTCGACTATCCACAGTCTAACGTTTAGCTCGACCCCGAGGCCCCGTATAACCTAGCTCAAGACCCCAATTCTCAGCCACTCGGTTTGCTTGACACACTGCCTTCAAATTTTTCTCTTATTTTCTAGTTTCGCACTTATCATCTACTGCCTAGCAACTAGCATAAAATTAAATCACGTATTTTTAGAACCACAAAATCAAATCTAATTGTAATTACCATTTTCAAGGTAAACAGTTTGGCGCCCACCGTGCGGTCTAAAAATAATAGTGATTGTTTTCTTGCTGGTTTACTACAAAACGCAAGTTATCTTTCACGCTTTTTTTTGTCCAAGAATCTTTGATTCAAGGTCAAAATGCCAAGCACAGTGAATGCACATGAGAACAACGGTCCTGAGGACCATGGAAAGAATGGTGTAGCTGTTTCAAGTGTCGGTGCACCACCGCGAAACCCTGAGGACGCACCAGAACCGATTCCCGTGGATGTGGTCTCGCGCAACGCCCAACACGTCGATATAAGCTCCTGCACCAACAGGAGTATACGCCAAGAGAACCAACAGGAAGCATGGAAAAATCTAGCCCGGAAAGAAAGAGAGGCGAACGGGAGAAATGGAACGGAAAAACCCAGCACATCGTTCATATGATCATCAGAGGGACCGATGTTCCCCAAGGACCCGTGATCAAGCGGGAAAAGATTTTTGCCGCGGGCAAATTTGGGGTCGCGTGCCCGAGGACGTCCTTGTCTTCAGTGAAGAGGACTTCGAGACCTTGTCTCATCCCCATAACGAGGCGCTGGTAATTTCATTTCTCTTGAATAACTTTCAAATTAATGTACTCGTGGATCCAGGTAGCTCGGCCAACGTAATCAGGTCGAAGGTGGTGGAGCAGCTTGAATTACTCGATCAAATCATACCTAGCTCCCGAGTTCTCAACGGTTTCAATATGGCCGGCGAAACAACAAAGGGGGAGATCACCCTCGCGGTCAACGTGTCCGATACAGTTCGAAACGCAAAATTTCATGTCATCGATGGTGACATGAGATACAACGCATTGCTTGGAAGGCCATGGATACACAACATAAGGGAAGTACCGTCAACTCTTCATCAGAAGATAAAGTTTTCGATAGAAGACGGTATAAAAATGGTATACGGATAACAACATGCGGCGAAGGAGATGTTTGCGGTTCATGAGGAGACACCAACCTCAATACCCTCAACCTCGGAGGAGCCGGAGGATAAACAAACCCCCGAGAATGATGAAGAAGACTTCCTCGCCCCCTAACCTTCATTGCCCCCGAAGAATCGGATGCAACAAAATCAACAGTTGAAGAGCTGGAACAAGCCGTTTTGATCGAGCATCTCCCAGATCGGAAGATATACCTGGGAACGGGATTAACCCCCAAACTCAGGAGAAAACTCATTCAATTACTTATTAATAACATCGATTGCTTTGCGTGGTCCCAGTTAGATATGACAGGGATCCCGCCGGAATAACCACGCATTAACTAAGTGTCTACCCTAGGTTCAAATCGGTAAAGCAAAAAAGAAGACCTCAGTTTGAGGTAAAACACGCGTTCATCAAAGATGAGGTAACAAAACTCCCCAAGATAGGATCTATTAGGGAAGTAAAATATCCCGAATGGATGGCCAATATGGTGGTAGTTCCCAAAAAAGGGAATAAGTTAAGAATGTGCGTGGATTATAAAGACTTGAATAGAGCGTGCCCCAAAGATTCATTTATGTTGCCCAACATCAATTACTTGATCAATGCGACGGACGGCCACGAGATCCTCACCTTTCTCGACGCTTACTCGGAGTATAATCAAATTCAGATGAACCCTGAGGATGGGGAAAAAACTTCGTTCATCACTTGACTAACAATGAAGCCGAGTATGAGGTTATGATTGCAGGTCTGGAATTGGCCATAGGCCTAGGAGCAGAATTCATCGAAGCAAAATGCGATTCCCTTCTGGTAGTAAATTAGGTAAATGGGAGCTTCGAGGTTCGAGAAGACAGGATACAAAGATACCTAGACAAAATTCAAGTCACATTGCACCGCTTTAAAGAATGGACTCTGGTCCACATACCTCGAGAGCAGAATAGCGAGGCCGATGCCCTCGCAAACCTGGGATCATCTGTCAAGGAAGATGACATACTTCCCGGGGCTGTTGTTCAGCTATCCAAATCAGTGATCGAAGAAGGCCACGCTGAGATCAACTCTAGTAGCCTGACATGGGATTGGAGAAACAAATATATCAATTATTTGGAAAGCGGGAAGCTACCCGCGGGCCCAAAAGAGTCGAGGGCTCTGCGAACCAAAGCAACCCGATTCTCGCTCGACGAAAATAGAACCCTGTACAGGAGAACCTTTGATGGGCCCCTAGCAGTATGTCTGGGGCCGGGGGACACATATTACGTGCTCCCAGAAATCCACGAGGGCACCTGCGAGAATCACTCCGATGCCGATTCCTTAGTCAGAAAGGTGATCAGAGCAGGTTACTATTTGGACAACATGGAGAAAGACACCAAAGAATCCGTCCGAAAATGCGACAAATGCCAAAGATTCGCACTGATGATTCACCAACCCGATGAACAGCTACATTCAATCTTGTCACCATAGCCGTTCATAAAGTGGGGGATGGACATCTTCGGACCCCTACCAACGGCACCAGGTAAAGCTAGATTTATTTTATTTATAACTGACTATTCTCAAAATGGGTGGAAGCGCAGGCCTTCGAGAAGATAAGAGAAAAAGAAGTCATTAACTTCATCTGGGATCATATCATGTGCCGATTTGGGATTCCTTCCGAGATAATATGTGATAACGGAAGGCAGTTCATCGGAAACAAAGTAACACAGTTCCTCGAGGACCGCAAAATCAAACGAATCCTGTCGACACCCTACCACCCATGTGCAAACGGTTAGGCCGAGTCCATAAACAAGACCATCATTCAGAACATAAAAAAGAAGTTAGAAAGTGCAAAGGGAAAATGGAGACAAATATTACCCGAAGTGATATGGGCATATCGAACAACCCCAAAATCAAGCACAGGAGAAACGCCCTTCTCTCTGGTATATGGCGCCGAGGCTTTGATACCGGTCGAGGTCGGAGAACCAACCGCCAGGGTCCGTCACGCCACCAAAAGCTCAAACAACGAAGCCATGACTGCGGCTCTCGAGCTATTGGATGAAAAGCGATAAGCTTCGCTGGTCCGAATGGCTGCCCAAAAACAAAGGATCGAAAGGTACTATAACAGGAGAACAAATCTCCGACATTTCGGAGTCGGGGACTTGGTCCTAAGAAAAGTCACCCTGAACACTCGAAACCCTAATGAAGGAAAGCTAGGCCAGAATTGGGAAGGACCGTACCGCGTCCTCAGAGTGATCGGCAAAGGGTCCTACAAGCTCGGTACCATGGAAGGCGAACAGCTTCCAAGCAATTGGAACATATCAATGCTCAAACGCTACTACTGCTAAGGATTCCGATGAAAGACGCCGAAGCATCCCCCAGCTTGAAGACCTTAGGTTTTAAAGCATGCGTTGCACTCTTTTCCTTGGACCGTATTTTATCCCAAGAAGGGTTTTACCGATAAGGTTTTTAACGAGGCAACATCTATATGCTACCTAAGGAGAACTTAACAAGTATTCAAAGCTTCTCTCAATCAACCTCGAATACTAGGTGTGAGCACGTGATTTTTGCCCTATATGAATTACTCCCACAAATTCAAAACAAAATAAAAATTTTATTGTTTGCAATTTCGTAGATTTTTGTAGCATTTCCCGTTAATTGTTTGCATTTGTCTGTGCATGTTTATTTTATTTAATTAATGAAAAATACAAAAATATGTTGCATTTTGCATTTTGCATTTAGCATTTAAGTCTACATTTTAGGATTAATGAACAAATTAGTTGTTTTACAAAAATGGGAAAAATCACAAAAAAATAGTTTATTTTGCCCTTCTAATTTTCAATTTTTGAATTTGGGTTGTTTTTCCTTTAATTTGGCTTTTAATTAATTGTGGTAATCATAGTTAGATTTATTTAATTCAATATGGCAGGGTTAATTTAATTTAGGAATTAGTTTGGGTTTTATTTTTATTTTTATGTTAAAAGAAGTCAAAAGAGTTTGAAATTAATTTGAAAAAAAGAAAAGAAAAGGAAGTGAAGAAGAGGTCTTATTGGGCTGTTTCATTAAATCCCCACCAGTCCAATTCAATTTTACCCGTCCAAACCCGTCTCAATCTGGCCCAGACCCAGTCAAGACCCGGTCCAGCCTATTAGTCTTTAAGACCTTTGAAACGATGTAGTATGGGGGCGATACTACGTCGTTTTGAGTTCAAATATGTTAAACTAACCTCAGCAGATCATTTTCCATCATCCAACGGCTATGGATCCACCTTTTGTTGTAATTAAGACTGTATGAAACTTGAGTAACCTTAGGCATGTTTCATCTTCTCTCTCGCCTCTCTATCTTCATTACCGCCCACCACCCACCGGAATTCTCCACCGGTGGCGGCGGACCTCCAAATCCCACCAAATCTTGACCATATCATCCCCGTCGTCTCCCCATCCCGAATCCGCCATTAGTTTTAGCCAAAGATTACCCAATCCATCCAAATCTTAAATCCAAAATTGGCCGAGAATCCAAGGCCATGTTGGACATCGAACCCGACAAGAGGATATCACTAGAGTTATGCCTCGCCGACTGCCCGAAGAGTCGAAGTTTTTCGTCCTCTTTTCTTTTCTTCTGGCGAATGACAAAATTGTGACATAAAGCACTAGCCATTTGGAAATTTTTCGGCTAGTGCTTGTGTTACAGTTTTCATTATTGACCAAGAGTTATGTTCATCAAAGTTTGGACCAGCAGCGGTTAGTATTGCTCTTCAAGTTCCTTTTGTTTTTATTTTTTGTTTCTGTTTTTGTTCCGTTCTCAGTCGGGCCGTCCATTTGTTCCCTTTCTTTGCTAAGTGAGGCTTTAAAGTTAAAGAGACGGGTGGTTAATCAAAGAAGGCTGGTTGAAGTAAAAGAAGAAAGAATTGTTTAAGTCGGCTAAATGGGTTGATTCTCTTGTTATGATTCAGAAAGTCATAAAAGAAAAAACATAGTAGCAATTTTCTGTATTACAAAATATTGATCCATTTGCTTCCCCCTAGATTGTTTCCTAGCCAATGAGCCCATTGCAAAAATAACCAAAAGGGTAACAGGTTCATGGGCCGTTTGGCCCAAGTGTTCATTTCTGCTGGTTCAATTTTCAGTGTAAATAATAGCCATCTTAGGGGTATTTTAGGGAAATTGGGTAGGGAATCTTATGTAACTGCATTAGGAAGCTTCTAGATAAGTGAGGGAGGGATGTGGTTTGCAAAGCTGACTTTGAATTGGGGTCGAACTGAATAAAGAGAATTTGGGGAAGGGGTAAATGACAATTAACATAATCCTATCTGTTGCCCTAACCCTCCCTCTATAAAAGCCCCATTTTGCTGAACTTTGGGGGAGGGGGGTTTAAGATAAAATCCAGAAAAAATACAAAACGGCGGACTTTTACTGTTCCATAAAACCTTTTCAGTGATTTCTGATTATTTTCAGCTTCTGAAAATAATAGTTCTTCATTATGGGATTTGAAATGGGTTGATATTGGGTTTTGAAAAGTTTTTGGTTCGAGCTTTGCTGAGGTTTACTGTTCCATTGGATTTGGAGCTGATTTTATGATTTCAATTGTTGAATCTGGGCTGTTCTGTTGCTGATGCTCTGCTGATTTCTCCCTCTTTTCTTTGCTGTTTTTCAATGTCCAGGTACTATTCTTGAGATCTGCAGAATGTGAATTCAAATTTGATGAAATGAGATGGAAGAAGAATTTTGAAACTAATGTCATTAAATTTTGATTATAGCTTAGCCATATTTTTCCTTCTTCGTTCATGAAATCTCATTCATGCTTGCCTCGGAGGTCATCAGATAGTAGATTGGTTTGACCTTTCCTTTATCATGTTTAACCTTAGTGGTTTAGCCTTAAATTTGTTTTGTAATGCTGATTGAATTATGGACTTTAGCTTCTAAGTAAGTTTGGATTGTGTTAAAGGTTCTTTAAAAATTAGAGTTGCAGGAGTTTCATACTTGATTTGCTGTGTACTTTTGGACCCTGTATAGTTTTGAGTTGAGTTCAATGGATGACATATGGGGGATGGTTATATGCAGGTGTGTTAAAAATGGCTAATTGTCGGTTTTCTTGTGTAAAGTAGGATATATTAGCACTTTGTTGCAAGCTATTTGAAGTTTAAAAGTTAAAAATAGCCTACTGCCTTGGTTGCTAGAGTTGGATTTCCAGAATTGTTTTTTTGAAATCAAGTAGTTAGTTAAAAATATTTGCATTATTTTGTTCATGAGATCAGTGCTAATTCCAACATGGAAATGTTGTCTTGTCGCCCCTGCAGGGACTCGATCCTGAGTCCCAGTAGTACGTTTGTATTACGTTTTCAAATTGGGCTCACCTTGGGCCCAAATACTCGTGAATAGGACTTGGATCCTTTTTCGCCCCTTCTGCCCCGTTTTCTGGTTACTAGTCCATATTGACTAAGGCCCATTCACCTAATTTGAACAAATCCCCATCTCGTTAATGCTTAATTAGTCAGCCTCTTAAGTAGTTTCAAGGTGTGCCATTAAATAGAATACAGTGTATGGCCCTTGTATTTTAATTTAAAAACCTCTTGGCTAGAATAAATCGAGGTGCGCCGTGCCGAACAAAAATGACAATTGCATGGCCCTCGTTTAATTAATCTTATTTTGATCGTTAGAAATCGAGGCGTGCCATTTAGCGAATTTTTATGGCCCTCGCAAAGTTGCAAACGCGTAGTTGCTTTTAGGCACGTCATTTTAATAATTTACTTTCCTAAACTCGGGTGCGCATTTATGTGACCCGACTCTAAATCTCATCAATGTTATATAGAATGTGTTGCGGGTCATGGTTGCATTTATGTGACGTGGTTCAAGACATATTTTAAATAACGTTACAATCTTTCCTAAAAATGATTAAAATCAGTCTAAAGTTAAAAATGCACATAGGTTTAACTTGTAATATAATCAGATAATAGGCCAATTATAATAGTTGAGCGACCGAGCTAGAACCACGGAACTCGGGAATGCCTAACACCTTCTCCCGAGTTAACAGAATTCCTTACCCGGATTTCTATGTTCGCGGACTGTAATACAGAGTCAATCTTTTCATCGATTCGGGATTTGAACCGGTGACTTGGGACACCATAAGATTATCCCAAGTGGCGACTCTGAATTTTTAATAAATAAATCCCGTTTCGATTGTCACATTAAGTTGGAAAAAACTCCCCTTGTGCTACCCTTCTGGGTGTAGGTAAAAAGGAGGTGTGACAGCTCTGGCGACTCTGCTGGGGATCGAACCCAGAATCTCTGGTTTCGTAGACCAGAATTCGAGCTTAGATGAATCGTTATATTTGGCTTTATCTATTATCTGATTTTATTACATGTTTGGGCCTAATGTACTAAATATTGCTTTTACCGCTTTGATATTATCTGAACTGTATATAAACTGCTACGAAACCCTTCTCTTCTCATCTTCGGGGATATGCTCGCTGGTCGAGATTCCCTATTCTGTTTGTGTCATACCTTGAAATAAGAAAGAGGCTCAGACAAGTTACTAAGCCGGATGGCTTTTTGGTTCCCGGTACGTAGCCCCTTCCTCGGCTCGAGTTGTCTGCTCGGGTACAAAAGTCTAGAACAAATGCCCAGGTTTTGAGCCTAGAATAACACAGCCTCATGCCGGATCCCTAGTAGGAACGCTTGTTTGCATCATGTGCATTTGACCTTGGGGACTCAACACAGGGGTTAGGTCCGTCTAGGACAGGTGTACCCAAAAATAAAAAACCATCCTGATGCATCTTACTTGCTACTTGTGCATTCATTTGTTTCGGATTTGCATGTTGACCAGCTTATAGGGGAAAAGTTGAGAAGGAAAGTCAATGTGAGGACTGAGAGAGATAATTGTCTGTTTTTGAAAAACCAATGTCCAAAATATACTGAAACTCTGCCGAAATTTAGAAAAGAAAAAGAAAAGAAAATTTTTGTGATTTTTTTAGAAAAGAAGAAAAAAAAAGGTTCGTTTTTGTTTTGTCAAAATTGCCAAACTACGCCAGTTTGATTCCCACCGGATGTGGGATATGTAGGCAACCCCTATCGGGTCCAACTTCCCTTTTGCAAAAATAGCCCAAAAAGAACCAAAATTTTATTGCCTTGTCGTAAATAAGAAAGGTGATGCCATTCTTGTCAAAATAGCCGAATGCCCCAAAAGGACGCCGGAAGGTTGTTTTTGCAAGAACAGCCGCCCTTGGTCTCTTTCTCAAATTTTTGGACGGTTAGCGAGCACAGCCTTAAAATCTTCCCTCCGAAAGAGCTGAAAGGCCGTATTTGTAAAGCCGGGTTTTTACTTTTGAAATGAAAATCTGAAAAAAAAAAATGTCAGCTTTGTTTTTGAGTCAAGTGAATCATGATTTTTGCTTAATTACCTTAATAAATGTGCAGAATGAGCATGAGTCAAAATTTGCCAATAACAGTCATGAACAAGATCCCTTTGGAGTTGCATATGTGGTGGGACGATCTGGGTAAATCAGGGCAAGATAAGGTCAATCAATATCTGGGAGGTCTCATCGGGTTGTTGAAGAATAGGCCTAGGGGAGACATCATAAAGGCGTTGGTTACATTCTGGGACTCGGCCCACAACGTGTTTCATTTCTCAGATTTTGAACTCACCCCAACTTTGGAAGAAATAGCCGGGTATATTGGGAGTGCTGAGGTTCCTCTAAGACACAAGTACCTGGTTGCTCCAAGAGTCATCGCTGTGCACAGATTCCTAGATTCCTTAAAGATAAGCAGGAGGTCCACAACCCAGATTTGGCAGCCGGTTTTTCCGCTCCGCAGTTTATATACCAGAGATACGGTCACATAGGAGGGTTTAACAATCCAAGAAACAAAATTTGTAGCAAAGGGAACCGCCTCAAATGGGAAGAACACAGGTGTTTTGCTTTTATGGTGGTCTTCTTGGGACTTCTGGTGTTTCCTAGGAAAGATGGAAATATCGACATACGAATAGCTGGGGTTGTAAGCACTTTGCTTACTCAGGCCAAAAGCACCCTCTCACCCATGATAGTAGCTGAAATCTTCCGCGCTCTCACAGCCCGCAAAGACGGAGGAGACTTTTTGAGGGGTGCAACTTGTTGCTGCAAATGTGGATGATCGAACATCTATGCCATCGTCCTCAATTCATGAGTTATGGGTCGACAGAGAAAACCTGCATAAAGGAATTTTATACGAGGGTTGATGGGATCAGCTTGCCAGAATGGGTATCACACCTCCGTTCCATCACTGCAAACCAAATAGAGTGGACGTTTGGATGGCTGCCTGTGGATGAGATCATATACATTCCAGCTACCGGGCCTCATTTCCTCTTGATGGGTCGCAGGAGTATCCAGCCTTATGCCCCGTATCGAGTTTTGAGACAGCTGGGGAGATGTCAAATAGTTCCAAAAGATGAAGATCTTAGTGTTTATGCGGTCAAGGTTAGCTCCGATCGCCAATTTCATGAAGAAACAGTTCGTTCTATTTGGAACGAGTGCCAGTATTTGACAGCGAACACTCGAGTGCGTGACCTATCTAGAGGCGAGGTTTCACCCGCCTATCTTGCCTGGTATAGAAAGAAGAACACTGCAAGGGCCGAACCTGAAAGACCAGCCAAAAAGCCTCACATTCAGGAATTCGTTGAGGCATCGCAAGAACAGTGGGCTTGGTTGGCCAAGGAGAATGAGTACAGGGCCACAATAGGAAAGCTAGAAAATCAAGTCAAGGACCTCCAATTCGAGAACGGTTTGCAATCCGCGGCGGATGAGGGTGAAAAGAAAAAGCTAGCCAAAGAAAATGAGGCCCTTCGAGCCCAGATTCGAGAAATGAAAACAGCAGCTGAAAACCCCGCCAAAAGTGCAAAGGATGAAAAGCTTATAAAGAACCTTAGGCAGAAGGTGGATGAGTATGGTTTTGATTTGAACAAAGCAGAGGGTGAACTAGCCAGGGCTCGAACAAAATTGGCAAAGAATGTAGAACCACGAGCACGCCTGGTTAAATAGTTAAAAGAGAAATACGACAATGAGGTTGCGGGGTTGAAGAAAAGGGTCATTACCGTTGAGAACAAAATGATCAAGCAGGCGAAAGACATTGAGGCTGAAAGAGAACACTGTTACACAGCAATGGCACAGTTAGAAAGAGGTTTGCAACAACTTCAAGAGCAGAATCAAGTAGCCGAACAAACGTGGAAGCCAAGGCCCAGCAGATTGGGCGTTTGTTGCAAGAAAAGGGTGTCATAAGAGAGAGAGTCGGAAGGATCGCCGACTACATCGCGATGAAGTGCAGTAGTTGTGAGGATATGACTAGATCCATGTTCTTTGCCACTATGATGACCTTTGTCCGCCAGATAATGGAAGAGCCCTACCACCTCCAAGGGGATCTAGCGCGTCGGCCCGTGGCGAGACCGAATGATGTCCCGCGGGCCCCAGGAGAATTTGAGGCATTAATGTATTCGTGATTTTTACTTGAGTTTGTATTTTCTTTTTGTTGGAGTATGTTAGTTTGTTTTTCGAGTTTGTATTTTCATCAGAGTCTGTTAGTTTCTTTTTGAGTCTGTTAGTTTTTTAGTCGTTGTAATCAAAGCATTTGCTTTTTATGAAAATTTGAAAATCCCAAAAGATGTTTTATTATTTTTACATTTATCCCCCAGAACTACGCTCGGTCTGATTCATGCGGGGTCATGATACGTAGGCAATCCCCGTAGGATTCAACTATAACCAAAAGAAAGAAAGAAGAGTGATAGAGAAAAGAAAAGAAAAAAAGAGATAAAAAACAAAGAAAAAAAGGGAGAAAAGAAAATAGAGAGAAAACAAAGAAACCGAGGGAAGGAAACACTGGCAAAACAAGGGAAAGAAACGAGAGAATAAAAACACAGAGAAATCGAGCAGAGAAAGGCATGAGTTGCAAATGGAAATTAGGGAAAGCCGGGATGACGCAAGCAACTGAAAATGCATGATAGAAATGGTTAACTACTTAGGTTCATTACATTCCCCAATGTGTGGTTGCCTATCTGTTAAGCTCTAATCACTAACAAATTTGTTGGTTGACATATTAGTACAGAAAGGTGGTTGGTTTGTGGTTCCCGAAGTGGTAACTCCTCTCCACAACATAAAGTCAAAAGGCAATGGCAGACAACAACAAAATTGGGTTGGTTGATACCGGTGCCCGAAAGCAGTTGGTTGAACGGGGCACTGGTCTGGCTGATGAGGTAAGGATGTTAAGACAACACATGATGGACATGTATCAGGCCTGGATGACTGGGAAGGCACCATCCCCGTCACCACCTAGCTTCTTAGATGCTACCCTTACCCAAACTCCGGTCATAGTGCCGGATGATCCCCCATACTCTCCAGATCTACCCGTTTATCACAGTTTTCCCAACCATCCTAGTAGCTCCATCACTCATCCTCCAATTACCTCTCCCCAAAATCGCCCTCCTGTCATATCCGTTATTCCCAACAGTGAACACCCACTCAAAGCCCATGATGCCCAATATTACCCCTCAAAGGTTGCCCACAAGGTTCCTGACTCATACAAGAAAAGCCCTCGGGATGAGCTTCATGCTGAACATGAAAAAGTCACAGGAAAAGAAGGGCGAGACAAGATATCCAGGAAGCTGAAAAGCATAGAACAGTCCTTAAAGAACATGAAAGGGAGGGGAGACCAGGTTAACATGTCTTACAAAGAGTTGTGTATGTTCCCTGACGTTCGTCTGCCTGCGGGGTTTAAAGTGCCAAGGTTTAACTTGTATGATGGGTGTGGAGATCCGGTAGCCCGTTTGAGGGATTATTGTAGTGAAATGAGAAGTGTTGGAGAGAAAGATGACTTGTTGATGGCCTATTTCAGTAAGAGCTTGACTGGGGCAGCTTTGGAATGGCATAATCGTCAGGATGTCGGTAAGTGGCATGCATTGGGCGACAAGGCTCAAGATTTTGTGCGACACTTTCAGTACAACATACACATTGTCCCAAACCATTCCTCCCTATCTCAGATGGAAAAGAAACCCAAGGAAAGTTTTAGGGAATTTTGGTTCAGATAGAACGAATCAGTTGCTCGGGTCAGTTCTCTGGTAAGTGGAAAAGATGTAGCTGAGCCCCGCCGACGACAGGGTCCAGTGGTCGTTCTTGCTAAACGCTTTCAGCCTCAATATCGACCTCGTGGATATCCCTGTAATCCTCCCCACTGCTACTTCTCTCCACATACCCCCCAAAATCGTACATCACTTCCCCGATACCCAGCCTACAATGCACCACCATATGCTCCACATCCCCGAGGCCCGCGATGGCCCGTACCACTTCCACAAATGTCTTACCCACCCCCTCAGGCATATCAACCACCTGCCCGCAAAAGGTTCCAACCGAGGCCAGAGTATAAAATGAAAAGACTACTGAAAAAAGAAAATGCTTTCACGCCCATCGGAGAATCCTATACAAGCTGGTTTGAAAAGTTAAAACATTCTGGCCTGATTGAACCGCTCCTCGGCTATACTCCAGACCCATATGCGAAAGGCTTTGATCCTGCTGTTCGATGCATGTACCACTCTAATGTCCGGGGGCATAGCATTGAAAATTGTCGCTCTTTGAAAAGGGAAATAGAAAGAATGATTCAAGAAGGGCTAGTTGTGGTCAATGACAGTGACAGGGAGCATGCGAATCCTCTTGGGAACTTGTTGATTAAAGTTGATAATGGTCTTGGCAGTATTGATGCGAAACTCTCTGGCTAAGATGTCGTGCTTGGTAATTGGGAATACGCTCCATTTCTTGGTCAGCCGGAGTGGAGTTGTGGTGGTTTATTTTGTTGTCATTTCTATTGTCGGGGTTGTTTCAGGGTTGTAATCCGGATATTGTCTTGTGACTCAAACCCTTCTATCCTTTTCTTTTGCCTAGTTCCTTTAGTCGTAGCAACTCATTTAGTGTTACCTAGTTTTGTTCCAGGTTTGTGACCCCAGTTTAGTTTGCTTGTTTTGTTCAAACCCTTTTACCGTCTGTCTAATGCAATTTTCTACTTTCTGTTGTTCCCAGTCATTTTTGTTTAGTTCTCTTTTCTTTTACATTTCTTTTCCTGTTGGCTCTAGTTACATGGCATGCATGCGTAATTCTCAGCCTGGGCTCCAAACTTAGTTTATTCATGAAACAATGAAACAATTTTGAAGATGATAGGGGCACTTGAGGGAAATAAGAACAGATTTGGACACTTTGAGATCATTTGAAGCCCGGACCATGAGAAACTGGGGCAGATAGAACATAAAGCAACACTATTGAAATACATCATACTGCATCGGTTTGAAGCTAACGATAGGTTTGCCCCAAATTGGCAGGGGCCGTTTGTGGTAACGAAGAGTGTTGTCCAACGGTACTTAAAATTGATAAAAGGCGAATGTGTGGATATGGTTATCAGGTCTGGTACGATCAAAAGATGTTACGAATGTTTTCCTTGGTTTGTTTAGTTGTGTTGTTTATACTTGGCATGTTTTGAAGATTGGAATGACCAAGGCATTCTGTTCTTCTATCTAAACACTTTATCCTTCGTTACCCCTTTGAGCCTTATTTATTTTATTTCATACCCTCTTTTGGAATCAGTAGCAAAGTTCAAAAACGCAAGCGCAAAAGATAAGTAAAGGAGGAAGAGAAGAAGAGAAAGAAAAGAGAAAAAGAGAAAGAAAACAATGAAAAGAGACAGAAAAGAATGAAAAGAGAAAAAAAAAAGAAGAAAAACAACAAAAAAAACAACAAAAAGAAGGAAAGAAGAAAAAAAGAAAAGAAAAGAAAAATCACAGCAAACAAAGTAATTCCTATGACAAGAACTACGTTCGACCTGATTCCTTTTTAGGATACGTAGGCAGTCTCACGGTCCGGTCCCATCAAAGTAAAAATCCAAAAGTCCCCAAGAAAAGAAACTGGGGCAGAAGTTGTGGTTGTTGTAAGAAATCTGATTCCGAAAGTTGTAATCTTGAACCCATTTAAGTTGTTTTGAGCCTTTTTGATACCCTTTCTTTCTAACCCTAGCCAAAATCCCACATTACGGTCCAAAGAAAGACCTTCCGATCTGTCTTCGAGAGATGCCAAGGCGAGCAAGTAGAAGTGAATCATATCAGGGGAAACACTCTGGTCCAAACAAGGAAAATGAAAAAATAAGAGAGTCTTATTGGTGAAAACCCTCACGGTCACCGCAAGGTGATGAAAGATGAGATAATTCAAAAATGAGAGAGTCTTATTGGTGAAAACCTTCACGGGCACCATAAGGCGACGGTGAGTTGAGAGAAAGACCAAAATGAGAGAGGCTTGATGGTGAAAATCCTTCGGGCACTACAAGTCGAATAAGGATTGTGAATCAGATTGGATAAGCGGAGCTTTGAAGCCCAGTTTCACGGCAAAAAGGTACGACAAAAGCTGAACATCAGATTTGCTTGATAGAATAGGTCGTAGGTGCATGTCATGGTCATTAGAGTTGGTATCCACATCCGATAGGTTTCTACTTTGTAGTTTTCTTGTTAGGAATCATCTCTTTCCATTGTCCTCTACTCTGTTCCTTTTGTCTTGTTTACTTCCTCTTCCTGAGTCTGTTTGGTCAAAACAAGTGAGAAATGACTTTAAAATTTGCCACCAACTTTCCAATTGCGCAAAACGGGATTTGGTTAGCACATCAAAGCGTCATAAGTCCAGAAAGAACAACAAGCGCACTGAGCTGGTAACAATCAACATGCTTTGGGATTCGTGTGAAATACAAAGGCTTGGTATATATCAATTCATGGACAATGCAACAGAAGGAGGGCTAGGGAGAATAGATCAAAGGTATTTTCTGTGATAAGATTGACAAAAAGGGTGGTAAACCAATGACAAGCAAGATCTTCCAAGCAGAAATCAAAGTTATCATGGCAAGTGATGGAGCAATAGACCTCAAGGCCAAGGCCAATGGTTTGAGTCACAAAAGAACAACATACACACTGAGGGGGTGGCAATTGACGTGCTTTGGGGTTCATGTGAGATACAAAGGTTGGTAAATGTCAGTTCATGAGCAACGCAACAGATAGAGGGTATTGGGTCTGAACGGAGAAGAGGTATTTTCTGTGTTAAGGGTAACAAAGAAAGTGGTTAGTCAACAAACAAGCAAGGTCTTCGAGTAGGAATCAGTTATCATGGCAAGTGAAGGAACAATAGACCTCAAGGCTAGAGCCAATGGTTTAAGTCAAGAAAGAACAACATGCGCAATGAGTGGGTGGCAATTGTCGTGCTTTGAGACTCCTGTGAAACACAAGGGCTTGGTAAATGTTAGGTTATGAGCAATGCAACAGATAGGGGGTATTGGGTCTGAACGGAGAAGAGGTATTCTCTGTGATAAGGATGACAAAGAAAGTGGTTAGTCAATAAACTAGCAAGGTCTTCGAGTGGAAATCAAAGCGATCATGGGAAGTGAAGGAGCAATCGCCCTCAAAGTCAAGGCCACAAACCAACCACCATATTTTTAAACTGACAAAATTTTTCTTTGATTGAAACAGGGGCAGAAAATTTCGTTTGTTTTGGAGAAACCTCCGTAAGGGAAGAGCAAGCACCAGACAGGTTTGACTGTAAATTTTCAGGACCCTCCTGGTAAATGGGACCTAGTTTAAAAATCAAAACAATCATAAGTAGCAAAATCTAGCATAAATATACCCCAAGGAATATAATTTGGTTTCAAAGTTTTCATGTTCGAGATAGGATTCAATTAGGAGTTTTCAGGACCCTCCTGGATAACGGGGCCTAGCTTTAAGATTTCCATTAGATAAAAAGATTTAGCGTAAGTTCTGTTGTAGGGTAATGTAATTCAACCGTAAAATTGTCACTCTTAAGATAAGACTTGGTTTTTGATTCTCAGGACCCTCCTGGATAATGGGATGTAGTTTTAAGACCTTCATAGATAACAAGATTTAGTGGAAGTCATACCTTTAGAAAATATAATTCAGCTTTTAAAACTGTCATTTAACTAGGAGTTCTCAGGACCCTCCTGGATAGTGGGATCTAGCTTTCAAATTCTTAGTAATATTTGGTAACATGATTCAGTTTAACACTCACAGATGTGCCCAGCTATCAAACCGGGGCAGAAAATTTTCTTTGTTTTGTCTTTTTTTGTTGAAATCAGGCGTCCACCTGGAGAACAAGGGAATAAAGTTCAAGTTTTTGGTAATCAGGCGCCCACCTGGAGAACAAGGGAATACAATTCAAGCTTTGGTAATCAGGCGCCCTCCTAGAGAACAAGGGAATACAATTCAAGATTTGGTAATCAGGCACCCACCTGGAGAACAAGGGAATACAATTCAAGTTTTGGTAATCAGGCACCCACCTGGAAAACAAGGGAATACAATTCAAGCTTTGGTAATTAGGCTCTCTCCTGGAGAGCAAAGGAATACAATTCAAGTTTTGGTAATCAGGCATCCACCTGGAGAACAAGGGAATACAATTCAAATGTTGGTAATCAGGCGCCCACCTGGAGAACAAGGGAATACAATTCAAGTTTTGGTAATCAGGCACCCACCTGGAGAACAAGGGAATACAATTCAAGTTTTAGCAATCAGGCGCCCACCTGGAGAACAAGGGAATACAATTCAAGTTTTGGTAATCAGGCGCCCACCTGGAGAACAAGGGAATACAATTCAAGTTTTGGTAATCAGGCGCCCACCTGGAGAACAAGGGAATACAATTCAAGTTTTGGTAATCAGGCACCCACCTGGAGAACAAGGGAATACAATTCAAGTTTTTGGCAATCAGGCGCCCACTTGGAGAACAAGGGAATATAGTTCAAGTTTTTGGCAATCAGGCGCCCACCTAGATAATAAGGGAATACAGTTCAAGTTTTGGAAATCAGGCGTCCACCTGGAGAGCAAAGGAATACAATTCAAGTTTTGGCAATAAGCGCCCACCTAGAGAGCAAGGGAATACAGTTGAAGATTTGGCAATCAGGCGCCCACCTGGAGAGCAAGGGAATACAATTCAAGTTTTGGTAATCAGGCACCCACCTTGAAAACAAGGGAATACAATTCAAGTTTTTTGGCAATCAGGCGCCCACCTGGAGAACAAGGGAATACAATTCAAGTTTTGGCAATCAGGCACCCACCTGGAAAACAAGGGAATACAATTCATGTTTTTGGCAGTCAGGCACCCACCTGGAGAAGAAGGGAATACATTTCAAGTTTTGGTAATCAGGCGCCCACCTGGAGAACAAGGGAATACAATTCAAGTTTTGGTAATCAGGCACCCACCTGGAGAACAAGGGAACACAATTCGAGTTTTAGTAATCAGGCACCCACCTGGAGAACAACGGAACACAATTCGAGTTCTGGTAATCAGGCGCCCACCTGGAGAACAAGGGAATACAATTCGAGTTTTGGCAGTCAGGCGCACACGTGGAGAACAAGGGAAGATAGTCCAAGTTTCGAAGGTATATAGTTCAAGTCTAGTAATAAGGCATCCACTTGGAGAAAAGGAAGAGCATCTCAGATTACAATTCAAGTCGGCAGCAAAGGAACTTCACCCGGAGAATACAAGTCAACAAGGCAACAAGAATCACAAGATCAAGTTTGAAGATATAGATAGGGCTTTTTGTAATTCATAGATCATAGTTTAGTCTAGCTTCTTTTTATTTTGGTCATGGTGTAATAAGGGGTTCAGTAAGCAGTAGCAGCAGCAGCAGCAACAACAAAAAACAGTAAAATCACAGCTTCATGGTAGTCCCAGCTTCCAAAACGTCCCGAACTACACTGACCTGATTCCTTTATAGCCAAGGATATGTAGGCGGCCTCGGAAGCAGGGTGCGGTCAATTTTTTTCAAAAAAAATGTATCATTTCTGGGTCCAATGGAATTCATAGTTATAGGAAGAAGCCCCATCAAATAGAGATTTTTTCTTTCGACCATATTTCGATTGTTAATACGATATATAAGGACCGCTACTACAAAGAGTATTACACCCTTGATCGTAAAATATCGATTGCTTGTTGAACCCTGTGAATTGCGTGAAAGTAGGATACTCCAAATTCGGGGGTCAAAGAGTTTTAGAAAACGTTCTTGGTGGAAAAAAATGTGAATGAAGGATCCCACTGAATTGAATTGGGTCCATGAATCTAAGAAATGGTGAGAATTCTTGATCTCTCTCAATATCTCTCTCAATTCGAAAATCCAGGAATTGAATTGATGTCCTCTCATTGATTCCTCCTAAATTGCATTGATTTATCCTAAAGATTTCATTTCAATTGGAATTTGGTTATTCACCATGCCACGGAGTATTCAAACGGGCAAAAAAACGCTCGTACCCGCTCACTTTATCTTTGCACGAAAACTCTTCATGTTTCCGAGGAAAGAGGGGCAGCTGTGAGCACGTGATTTTTGCCCTATATGAATTACTCCGACAAATTCAAAACAAAATAAAAATTTTATTGTTTGCAATTTCGTAAATTTTTGTAGCATTTTCCGTTAATTGTTTGCATTTGTCTGTGCATGTTTATTTTATTTAATTAATAAAAAATACAAAAATATGTTGCATTTTGCATTTAGGATTTAAGTCTACATTTTAGGATCAATGAACAAATTTGTTGTTTTATAAAAATGGGAAAAATCACAAAAAAAAAAATAGTTTATTTTGCACTTCTAATTTTCAATTTTTGAATTTGGGTAGTTTTTCCTTTAATTTGGCTTTTAATTAATTGTGGTAATCATAGTTAGAGTTATTTAATTCAATATGGTAGGGTTAATTTAATTTAGGGATTAGTTTGGGTTTTATTTTTATTTTTATGTTAAAAGAAATCAAAAGAGTTTGAAATTAATTTGAAAAAAAAAAGAGAAAAGAAAAGGAAGTGAAGAAGAGGTATTATTGGGCTGTTTCATTAAATTCCCACCAGCCCAATTCAATTTTACCCGTCCAAACCCGTCTCAATCTGGCCCAGACCCAGCCAAGACCCGGTCCAAGCTGTTAGTCTTTAAGACCTTTGAAACGACGTAGTATGGGGGCAATACTACGTCGTTTTGAGTTCAAATATGTTAAACTAACCTCAGCCAATCATTTTCCATCATCCAACGGCTGTGGATCCACCTTTTATTTTAATTAAGACTGTCTGAAACTTGAGTAACCTAAGGCATGTTTCATCTTCTCTCTCGCCTCTCTATCTTCATTACCGCCCACCACCCACCGGAATTCGCCACCGGTGGCGGCGGACCTCCAAATCCCACCAAATCTTGACCATATTATCCCCGGCGTCTTCCCATCCCGAATCCGCCATTAGGTTTAGCCAAAGATTACCCAATCCATCCAAATCTTAAATCCAAAATTCTCCGAGAATCCAACCTTGTACCTTTTCTTTCCCCCTTTTCTCTTCCTGTTTTGGTTTCCCCAAGAGATGGCCATGTTTGACATCGAACCCTCGACAAGAGGATATCGCTGGAGTTATGCCTCGCCGACTGCCCGAAGAGTCGAAGTTTTTCGTCCTCTTTTCTTTATTTCTGGCGAATGACAAAAATTGGGACATAATGCACTAGCCATTTGGAAATTTTCCGGCTAGTGCTTGTGTTACAGTTTTCATTATTAGCCAAGAGTTATGTTCATCAAAGTTTGGACCAGCAGCGGTTAGTGTTGCTCTTTAAGTTCCTTTTGTTTTGATTTTTTGTTTCTGTTTTTGTTCCGTTCTCAGTCGGGCCGTCTGTTTGTTCCCTTTCTTTGCTAAGTGAGGCTTTAAAGTTAAAGAGACGGGTATTTAATTGGGTTGAGTCGGCTAAATGGGTTGATTCTCCTGTTATGATTTAGAAAGTCATAAAAGAAAAAACATAGTAGCAATTTTCTGTATTTCAAAATATTGATCCATTTTCTTCCCCCTAGATTGTTTCCTAGCCAATGAGCCCATTGCAAAAATAACCAAAAGGGTAACAGGTTCATGGGCCGTTTGGCCCAAGTGTTCATTTCTGCTTGTTCAATTTTCAGTGTAAATAATAGCCATCTTAGGGGTAGTTTAGGGAAATTGGGTAGGGAATCTTATGTAACTGCATTAGGAAGCTTCTAGATAAGTGAGGGAGGGATGTGGTTTGCAAAGCTGACTTTGAATTGGGGTCGAACTGAATAAAGGGAATTTGGGGAAGGGGTAAATGACAATTAACATAATCCTATCTGCTGCCCTAACCCTCCCTCTATAAAAGCCCCATTTTGCTGAACTTTGGGGGAGGGCGGTTTAAGATAAAAATCCAGAAAAAATACAAAATGGCGGACTTTTACTGTTCCATAAAACCTTTTCCGTGATTTCTTATTATTTTCAGCTTCTGAAAACAATAGTTCTTCATTATGGGATTTGAAATGGGTTGATATTGGATTTTGAAAAGTTTTTGGTTCGAGCTTTGCTGAGGTTTACTGTTCCATTGGATTTGGAGCTGATTTTATGGTTTCAATTGTTGAATCTAGGCTGTTCTGTTGCTGATGCTCTGCTGATTTCTCCCTCTTTTCTTTGCTCTTTTTCAATGTCCAGGTACTATTCTTGAGATCTGCAGAATGTGAATTCAGATTTGATGAAATGAGATGGAAGAAGAATTTTGAAACAATGCATTAAATTTTGATTATAGCTTAGCCATATTTTTCCTTCTTCGTTCATGAAATCTCATTCATGCTTGCCTCGGAGGTCATCAGATAGTAGATTGGTTTGACCTTTCCTTTATCATGTCTAACCTTAGTGATTTAGCCTTAAATTTGTTTTGTAATGCTGATTGAATTATGGACTTTAGCTTCTAAGTAAGTTTGGATTGTGTTAAAGGTTCTTTAAAAATTAGAGTTGCAGGAGTTTCATACTTGATTTGCTGTGTACTTTTGGGCCCTGTATAGTTTTGGGTTGAGGTCAATTGATGACATATGGTGGATGACTATATGCAGGTGTGTTTAAAATGGCTAGTTGTCGATTTTCTTGTGTAAAGTAGGATATATTAGCACTTTGTTGCAAGCTATTTGAAGTTTAAAAGTTAAAAATAGCCTACTGCCTTGGTTGCTAGAGTTGGATTTCCAGAATTATTTTTTTGAAATCAAGTAGTTAGTTAAAAATATTTGCATTATTTTGTTCATGAGATCAGTGCTAATTCCAACTTGGAAATGTTGTCTTTTCGCCCCTGCAAGGACTCGATCCTGAGTCCCAGTAGTACGTTTGTATTATGTTTTCAAATTGGGCTCACCTTGGGCCCAAATACTCGTGATAGGACTTGGATCCTTTTTTACCCCTTCTACCCCGTTTTCTGGTTACTAGTCCATATTGACTAAGGCCCATTCACCTAATTTGAACTAATCCCCATCTCGTTAATGCTTAATTAGTCAGCCTTTTAAGTAGTTTCAAGGTGTGCCATTAAATAGAATATAGTGTATGGCCCTTGTATTTTAATTTAAAAACCTCTTGGCTAGAATAAATCGAGGTGCGCCGTGCTGAACAAAAATGATAATTGCATGGCCCTCGTTTAATTAATCTTGTTTTGATCCTTAGAAATCGAGGCGTGCCATTTAGCGAATTTTCATGGCCCTCGCAAAGTTGCAAACGCGTAGTTTCTTTTAGGCACGTCATTTTAATAATTTACCTTCCTAAACTCGGGTGCGCATTTATGTGACCCAACTCCAAATCTCAACAATGTTATATAGAATGTGTTGCGGGTCGCGGGTGCATTTATGTGACGTGGTTCAAGACATATATTAAATAACGTTGCAATCTTTCCTAAAAATGATTAAAAGCGGTTTAAAGTTAAAAATGCACATGTGTTTAACTTGTAATATAATCAGATAATAGGCCAATTATAACAGTTGAGCGACTGTGCTAGAACGACGGAACTCGGGAATGCCTAACACCTTCTCCAGGGTTAACAGAATTCCTTACCCGGATTTCTATGTTCGCAGACTGTAATACAGAGTCAATCTTTTCCTCGATTCGGGATTTGAACCGGTGACTTGGGAAATCATAAAATTCTCCCAAGTGGCGACTCTGAATTTTTAATAAATAAATCCCGTTTCGATTGTCACTTTAAGTTGGAAAAAACTCCCCTTGTGCTACCCTTCCGGGTGTAGGTAAAAAGGAGATGTGACAGCTCTGGCGACTCTGCTGGGGATCGAACCCAGAATCTCTGGTTTCGTAGACCAGAATTCGAGCTTAGATGAATCGTTATATTTGGCTTTATCTATTATCTGATTTTATTACATGTTAGGGCCTAATGTGCTAAATGTTGCTTTTACCGCTTTGATATTATCTGAACTGTATATAAACTGCTATGAAACCCTTCTCTTCTCATCTTCGGGGATGTGCTCGCTGGTCGAGACTTCCTATTCTGTTAGTGTCATACCTTGAAATAAGAAAGCGGCTCGGACAAGTTACTAAGCCGGATGGCCTTTTGGTTCCCGGTACGTAGCCCCCTCCTCGGCTCGAGTTGTCTGCTCGGGTACACAAGTCTAGAACAAATGCCCAGGTTTTGAGCCTAGAATAACACAGCCTCATACCGGATCCCTAGTAGGAACGCTTGTTTGCATCATGTGCATTTGACCTTGGGGACTCAACACAGGGGTTGGGTCCGTCTAGGACAGGTGTACCCAAAAATAAAAGACCATCCTGATGCATCTTACTTGCTACTTGTGCATTCATTTGTTTCGGATTTGCATGTTGACCGGCTTATAGGGGAAAAGTTGAGAAGGAAAGTCAGTGTGAGGACTGAGAAAGATAATTATCTGTTTTTGAAAAATCAATGTCCAAAATATACTGAAACTCTGTCGAAATTTAGAAGAAAAAAAAAGAAATTTTTTGTGTTTTTTTTAGAAAAGAAGAAAAAAAAGGTTGGTTTTTGTTTTGTCAAAATTGCCGAACTACGCCAATTTGATTCCCACCGGATATGGGATACGTAAGCAACCCCTATCGGGTCCAACTTCCCTTTTGCAAAAATAGCCCAAAAAGAACCAAAATTTTATTGCCTTGTCGTAAATAAGAAAGGCGATGCCATTCTTGTCAAAATAGCCGAATGTCCCAAAAGGACAGCGGAAGGTTGTTTCTGCAAGAACAGCCGCCCTTGGTCTCTTTCTCAAATTTTTGGACGGTTAGCGAGCACAGCCTTGAAATCTTCCCTCCGGAAGAGCTGAAAGGCCGTATTTGTAAAGCCGGGTTTTTACTTTTGAAATGAAAATCTGAAAAAAAAAGTGTCAGCTTTGTTTTTGAGTCAAGTGAATCATGATTTTTGCTTAATCACCTTAATAAATGTGCAGAATGAGCACGAGTCAAAATTAGCCAATAACAGTCATGAACAAGATCCCTTTGGAGTTGTATATGTGGTGGGACGATCTGGGTAAATCAGGGCAAGATAAGGTCAATCAATATCTGGGAGGTCTCACCGGGTTGTTGAAGATTAGGCCTAGGGGAGACATCATAAAGGCGTTGGTTACATTCTGGGACCCGACCCACAACGTGTTTCATTTCTCAGATTTTGAACTCACCCCAACTTTGGAAGAAATAGCCGGGTATATTGGGAGTGCTAAGGTTCCTCTAAGACACAAGTACCTGGTTGCTCCAAGAGTCATCGCTGTGCACAGATTCCTAGATTCCTTAAAGATAAGCAGGAGGTCCACAACCCAGATTTGGCAGCCGGTTTTTCCGCTCCACAGTTTATATACCAGAGATACGGTCACATAGGAGGGTTTAACAATCCAGGAAACAAAATTTGTAGCAAAGGGAACCGCCTCAAATGGGAAGAACACAGGTGTTTTGCTTTTATTCTGGTCTTCTTGGGACTTCTGGTGTTTCCTAGGAAAGATGGAAATATCGACATACGAATAGCTGGGGTTTGAAGCACTTTGCTTACTCAGGCCAAAAGCACCCTCTCACCCATGATAGTAGCTGAAATCTTCCGCGCTCTCACAGCCTGCAAAGCGGGAAGAGACTTTTTTGAGGGGTGCAACTTGTTGCTGCAGATGTGGATGATTGAACATCTATGCCATCGTCCTCAATTCATGAGTTATGGGTCGACAGAGAAAACCTGCATAAAGGAATTTTATACGAGGGTTGATGGGATCAGCTTGCCAGAAGGGGTCACAGAATGGGTATCACACCTCCGTTCCATCACTGCAAACCAAATAGAGTGGACGTCTGGATGGCTACCTGTGGATGAGTTCATATACATGCCAGCTACCGGGCCTCATTTCCTCTTGATGGGTCTCAGGAGTATCCAGCCTTATGCCCCGTATCGGGTTTTGAGACAGTTGGGGAGATGCCAAATAGTTCCAAAAGATGAAGATCTTAGTGTTTATGCGGTCAAGGTTAGCTCCAACGGCCAATTTCATGAAGAAACAGTTCGTTCTATTTGGAACGAGTGCCAGTGTTTGACAGCGAACACTCGAGTGCGTGACCTATCTAGAGGCGAGGTTTCACCCGCCTATCTTGCCTGGTATAGAAAGAAGAACACTGCAAGGGCCGAACCTGAAAGACCAGCCAAAAAACGCCT
>NW_017674024.1:42565-106361 GCF_001879085.1 Nicotiana attenuata
AGAATTGCTTTTCATTTTTATACTCTACCATTTGTCTTTCTCAACGGCGTTGACACGTTCGGTGTGATGATAGGTTTCCCCTCCTAGCCTCTTTCTGTTCTCGATAACCGGGATGGTTTGGCTGGTGTAAATGGGGTTACTCCCGTCCCCGTGAATGATCACCTCCTGATGGTTCCATTCAAACTTTACTGCCTGATACAAGGTTGATGCCACAGCCCCGACGGCGTGTATCCATGGTCGTCCTAATAGCAAATTGTAGGATGCAGATATGTCCATCACCTGAAACTCGACATCGAACCACGTAGGCCCCATTTGTAGTCAAAGATTAATTTCTCTGATGGTAGCTCTTTGAGACCCATCAAAAGCCTTCACGTTCATGGTTCCTTCTCGTATCTCATGTAGGCCCTTGCCCAACCTCTTCAGTGTTGTCAATGGGCAAATGTTGAGGCTGGATCCTCCATCAATTAGGACCCTGGCAATGAAGTAGTCCTCGCATCGCACTGTGATGTGCAGTGCTCTGTTGTGATTCAAACCCTCAAGCGGCAACTCATCCTCGTGGAAAGTGATTTTGTGACTTTCCAACACCTGTTCTACCATGTTAGCCATTTCTCCGCTTGTGATATTATTGGGCACATAAGCTTCGCTCAACACTTTCATCAAAGTGTTCTTGTGTGCTTCTGAATTTTGCAACAGTGACAGGATGAATATCTGAGCTGGGGTTTTGTTCAAATGATCAATGATGGAATACCCCTTTGCTTGTACTTTCCTCCAAAGGTCATCTAACCCTGTTTCAATGACAGGCTGCTTGGCAGTAGCATCCTTACTTGGTCCTCCCAGGTGTTCAGGTGTATAGATTCTTCCGGTCCTAGTCATTCCTTGTGCGGTGTCGGATTCCTCCATCTTTGCCTTTCCTTTTCGCCGAGCTTCAGTAACATAATCCCAAGGTATTGCTTTGGAATTGAAAGGAGGTGTGGTTGATATTGTCACTGTGAAAGGTGCGACCACTTCTACTTCAAACAGAACAGGGGTGGCCGCGGGTTGAGCCACCTCTACCTCAAATGAAACTGATGTGGCTACTTCAACCTCGATTGGAGACTGAGTCTGTACCACAATAGGAGTGAGTATGACTGAGGGTTTAAAGTCATCACCTTCCCGGATAAGCCCAATCGACCCCTCAGGATCCCACTCTTCGTTCGTCTCTATCACATGTATTCCACCACCTCTATGATCAGGGAGAGGGTTGTTGCGAACATTGGGTGTGGCTTCCTTTGCCTGTATGACCTTGTTGTCAATCAAAGTCTGGATCTTATCTTTCAATGCTCGGCACTCGTCAGTGGTGTGCCCCTTCAAACCAGATTGGTACGCACAAGTTTTGTTAGGATTGGCCCATTGGGATGGATTCTCTAATGCCATAGCGAGAACGGGAGTGACGTAACCTGCGGCTTTCAACCTTTCATATAGCTGGTCAATGGGTTCAGCGATAGCGGTGTATTGTATGGGTGGCTTGCGGTCAAAATTGGGTCTTGGTCTTAGATAATTTTGGCGAGTCGGAGGTGACTGGAAATGAGATGGTTGGGAGTTATAGGTATGATAGACAATGGTTGGTTGGGAATATCTGGGAGATGATGGTTGATATGTAGGTGGTGGTTCTTGGTATTGGATGGAGGTGTTTGATATGTGGGTGGGGGTGTTCGATAGGTAAGTGGAGATTTTGGGCCTTGAGCCACCATTACCGCCCCAACGTCTTTCTTCTTTGATATGCCGCCTGATTACAATGCCTTATTTGTGGCCTGCAATGCCTCAAAATTCATTACCATCCCGCTCTTGATGCCTTCCTCGATTCTTTCCCCAAGTTTGATGATATCAGAGAATTTATGGTTTTCAATAACCATCAACCTTTCATAATATTATGGATCGTGTGCTCTGACGAAGAACTTGTTCATCTGTTCCTCGTCCAAAAATGGGCTGACCTTGGCCGCTTCCGACCTCCAGTGGGTAGCATACGAGGAAAGTCTCGATGGGTTTCTTCTTAAGATTCTGGATATAGAAAACATCGGGTGCGTTTTCTGTGTTGATCATGAATCGGTCCATGAAATCTGATGCCATACTTACCCAATTCGACCATTTCTTGGGATCCTGGCTGATGTACCAGGAAAAAGCATCACCAGTAAGACTCCTCATGAAGAGTTTCATCCGGATCTTTTCTTCTTTTCTGACTCCAACAAGCTTGTCACAATAGGTCCTCAGATGAACCCTGGGATCACCTGTATTGTCAAACATCTCGAACTTGGGAGGTTTGTACCCCTCTGGCAGTTCTACATCCAGCTGTATGTAGAGGTCTTCATAATTCAAACCCTCTATCCCTTTGCCGCCTTCGACACCCTGAACCCGACTTGTCAATTTCTTGAGTTCTTCGGCCATGTTCTTGATGAGCAGGTCCTTCTCAGCTGATTCTGGTATATAGGAAGTTGGTTGAGTAGAGTGAGGTATGGTCTCCACATATATGAGGTTGTTTTGATGAGTGCCAGGGACTTGGGTGTAGTGATGGTCATTGGTTGAGTTTTGAAGATCGGAAATGGGTTGTGGTGTGTTTTGGGGAGTGTGGTAAGTGGCGGTTGGTGGGTACTGGATTGATTGATGGTGGTGTTTTGGCGGAGTTGGTACCGGTAAGGGATTGAGATTTTGAGGTGGGGTTGTGTATTGAAGGGTTTTGTGGATGTTAGTTTGGTGTGTTTTGGGGAGGTGCCGGGTTCTTTGTGTTTTGTTGGTTGATGTCGGGAACATTCAGGGTGAGTGACAAGTTTGCCAAGTTGCGATCCTGCTCAAGCTCACCTTGTAGATCCAGTATCTTTTGTTCCAATTTCAAGACTAGATCATGTGGTGCCGGGGTACTCCGGCCATCCGAAGTTTCTGCGTTCTCAACTTCTCCTTTCTGATACCACTTAAGTCGTCCATTTTTGCTTTTCCTTTGCCTTTTGTATTACTTGGAGGAGGAGGAGGTGGAGGGCCTCTAGATCTGGTGTGATATGCTGATGATGCCAGTATGAGCGAACCAACCTTAGGGGATGGGAATAAAGAATGAAAGGAAAACAAAAAGGTAAACAAGTCAGTAGGTGTTCTGAAATGTTTGCAGTATTTAAACACATATTGCGAGAATGTAAATTCGAGTCCTAATTTGGGAGCCTCGTTGTGCCCGAGGTAGGCCTAGCGACAAATAGATTTGGAGAACTTTAGTGCCAGTAAATGCCTCATTTCATAATATGAAAATAGACGAGTCCCAAAAAGACACCAAGATAATAGAAAAGTCACTCTTGGCACTTGGCCTTATTACATTTAGGAAAGCAAATAAATCTAGCCTATTTGGTCCCAGAAGGACCTTCCCCAGATTCGATCTTCCTGACTCCATCATACAAGTTCCCCAGCTCGCGCAGACCCAGCAGCAAGTAGGCTCTGGCCAAATGTCCTCCTTCACTTCCTTCAGCGTTCTGGCAATCCTCAATCCTCTTTATGACTTTACCCTCCAGCTCCACTAATCCTCGCTCCAGATATACCAACTTTCTATTGGAAGTGACTGCCATTTCTTTCCATTCTTCGATCAACCTCACATTCCTCTCGTGTATTTCCCGGTGCTCATTCTCAGAGTCGTGGACCCTCTTGCGCAGCCTGTTGTATTTGACTTGAGCTTCAGCTTCTTCGTCTATGATCCTATTCCCTCGACCGGCTCCTGGCCTCACCATTTCCTTTAGATTGTCTTCTAACCATGCCGGGTAGAGAGGTTCGCACCCTGTATGATACCTGTCAGGCTCAATAGTGTTCTTTTCCACAATGATTTTGCAGTGCCACATGTGCTGGGCTTGACACTTGTAAGGGACGTCTCGTCTTGAAAGTTTGCTCTGAAATGACTCATCTTGGCAACCCTTGGTACAACCTGTTTCCTGCCTGCCTGCCTCATAACTCGGATAGGGACATAAGGGTATATTCCTCTCAACCCAATCAGCACCAAGTGTGGAGCTTCCCTGGATCTGATGATGAATTCGTCTGTTGGGAACCATTCAAACATCCATTGCACTTGTTCCACGATCAGATTGTCGAAGAACTCCACCCACTCTTTGGCACTTTCCGGCTGAGCAATCCTGTCCGGAATGTAAGTCATCCGCTTGGGGTGATGGAAGTCAATATGTTCGTTCCATGCCCTTCGGGGAAGTTCTTGGCGATACTGGCCCCTTTGAAGATGTTCTAATAACCACAACTGTAGCAACAGGTTACAACCTTCAAAAATGCTTGATCCCCCTTTGACAGTGCCCCAGAGCCCTGTAGATGTCGGCTATGATCATGGGGACTATAGTGTATGTCTGTCCATTGATCCCTTCCATCAAAGTCTTGGCGACCATGGCCAACCTAATATGGATTCTTTCTCTTTTCGTTGGGAATAATATCAGGCCCAAGAAGCACACAATGAACACGAACACTATGCGGTGGATGTGGCCCAGAGAAGTGATAGAAAGCTCGTCATGGAAGGTACGGTAGGACTTTCTATGGCCATATCTTTCACATAGGTATTCGAAGGGTATGTAGGATTCCTTTAGGCATCCAAGTCAGCATTTTTCTTCAGCCCCATCATCTTTAAAAACCCTTTACCAGTATGGTTCTCCGGCACCAATAGCCCAGGGCTATCCCAAGCCAATCCCGCAAGTCCCCCAATTTCTTCTAGGAGTGGTGTCATTTCTATGTTGCCAAAATGGAACACAACCCTTTCACTATCCCAGAACAAAGTGGCAGCCTCGATCAACCTATTGTTTGGCTGAATGTCTAGTAGAGAAGGTAAATTGCCCAAGTGGTTTCTTACGTGTTTCTTGTCACTTGAGGAAATGTCCTCCCACCAATCTAGCAGCAATGCTGGAATGTTGCTGACCATGCCGAATCCGGGGACCTCATGCCTCATTTTCTACAAAACAAAAGGTTAGGCCCTTCTCCCCCACCATACTCGACTATTTGTACATTCATGATTAGCATATTGGCATTTAGTTCTCCAAATTAATGCACAGATCGTGATTGTGTCCGTTGGGATTATGGAAACCCCGTTGAACTTTGGAAAAGGCTTGTCTTAAAGGATTATTATGTGGACAACATATTAATCCGACTAGGTTTGACCTTAATGCATGCACAGTTATGATAAGAGTAAGGTTACTATGGGGGTCTAGACTGGTACCCTCAAGCGGACAACTTGAGGGGGAAAGGCACGGAACCGTCGACTGCACCGCTGATCGACTAGTTTAACCGCAAATAAGCCTTTCCAAATTTAAGGGTAATAAATTGGAAGCGCGCAACCACTCATCAAGCGTTGCTATAGAATTTGATACGCACGAGTGGAATATGATATGGAGTATGATATATGCAACAATTAACAGCATATTATCAAGTATTTGCACGTAAAAATGATAAATGCAGTATTTAAATAATGGAAAGACAATTACAGAAGAAGAAAACAAAGAGATAAGTCAGTTTCAGGAAAATAAAGAAATCATAAATGCTTAAAAAATAGTTAAATTCAAATAAGGGGAAAGGGTACGTGGGATAGAGCATGCTTAAACTGATTCATAAAAATAAGTTCGTTATGGTAAGAGCCAAGAACACCCCGGCAGAGTCGCCATGCTGTCGCGCCCCCCTTTTTCCTCCTCGCGAAGAAAGTCCGGGTTTCGACACTCATGGGGAATCGAATCATTTCCTTTTGAAAATTGGGTGTTTGAAGAGTCGCCACCTAACGGATTATGGTGCGTTAGGGCACCTAAAGTATGTAACTAGTTGCATTACTAGAGATCAGGGTAAGGGCTCGAAATAACCTTGAGGGGAAGGTGTTAGGCACCCCTCGCGGTCCACAACGGTGGGTCCCGGCCGAACTTATATGAATCAGTAATTTTGAACAAGTAAACAGTTTCAACACATATTTGCAAATGAAGGCATGTTCTCATATTCTAAATACAGGTACGATTCAGGTAATGGGAGCAAGAGAGAGATTTGAACAACTTGCACATATGTAAAGGAAAGTGAATTCATTTAAACAACGGGAGTTGGGAAAGAGGGATCCTAGGTTGGTTAGCCTATAGGATCATGCCCATACAATGCCCGGTAATCACTCCTCAATGAGGGGCTACACGTGACATTAGCGCGTAGTCATCATATCCTTACTACCCAATTCCCTCCCCTCGGTCATAGCCTAAAGCGTTCTAGCAACCTTGAATGATATCCTATGTGTGCAATACCCGTCCCTTCCTTGTGGCCCTGGAGGTATTTAGGACCTCTAATTTAGGTAGTTCTAGACCATCCTAAGGTACTTAAAGGAGACAATTAGGACTGCACTAAAGAGAGAACAATTAAAGGCTCACATTTACCTCCATAAACAGAGCAAGCGTGTGCACGTCTTAGACACGGTTTTAGGTATTTAAAAGAGGCCCTAGAACAGGATATCTAGGTGAGCAGAGAATATGCAATATTGAGTTAGGACCAAGGTGTAAAAGAACTTAATCCATTTGCCTACTGATTCTTAAACATGTTGAATATGAGCAGTCTCAAATACAAGGCGTAGTTTTATAGATTGCAGAATTTTAGTCGCCCTACAAGCTTGCCTAGGCGTATAATAGTGATGTCCTATGAGCATGGTATCTAATAATTGATTAGTAATGTAGTAAAATAGTAAGCAACCGTAAACGGGTAATTTGAATCCCATAAGCATGCTTTCTAGTGATATTGATTAATGAAGCGTTGAAAACTTATTAAAGAAACGAACAGATTGGTTAATGATTCAGAATCTACAAACATGAGTTAAACTGGTTTTCTAATTAAACATAAGGTGAAACAAGCAGAATTTATTTGACCAAAAACGAAATCCATATAGGCATGATTTCTATTAAAGCTGACTTTAAATCCTATAGGCATGATATCTAATTATGAAATGGAGCAGGTACAATTCATTTCAACCAAGAAATCCTATAAGCAGATTGTCTAACACAGCACATGTAAATCAAAATAAACCCTATAGGCATGTTATCTGCCCAACTGTACCCACAATATACAACCACCCTCCCTTTTTACTAGTCACCCCAATGTTTGTTTACAATTAATTATTACAGACCAAGAATTGAATGAATTACATAAATATAAGTATACATTAAACTATAGGGAGCCTGAAGTAGGCCAAAAGTAGTTTCCACGCCTTCAGTAGCCTCCAGTGCTCAAAGTTCCATAGCCAATTTCATGTCTAAGTGTGTCAGAGTTCCGTAAGGACCTCAAGGATCACGGGCACTGCTTACACCCAGACCTTTCTCAAATAAGAACTGATTTATGTGCAGTGTGGAAGTGCCAGCCCTGATATGCCAGTGTTCAGAGAGATCTCAAGGGTCTCAAGGCAGTACACATACCAGAGGAGCAAGACTTAGTAATCTAAGAGTAATGTGAGAGTGCATAATGATTTGAATGAGTTTGGTAAACAGCATAAAGGAAGGTCTTAGGAATGAAAAAGAGTTTCTGAAAACCTGTACTGGTTTGAGTAAAACAGTAGTTGGGAAAGCATGAAAAAGAACATCTTGAAATTAGAATACCAGTCCCAGAACAGCCTCAGAAAACACTTTGGCAAACAGACTTCACACAAGGAGAAAGGGGTAGGGGACACATAGAATGCACCTTAGTGATAGCAAACTAATACACAGATTCCTCAAGAAGTTGTGGAATTGACAAGTTAGTTACAAAGATTACAGCAAAGATATGTTGGGAACACATAGGTCTTAGACATGACCAATACACACTACTAGAATACCTTTGAAAGGGCTAGATGTCTTAACAGGATCTCATTAGTGAAGTAGAGTAGGTAAGACTTAGATGAATAAACTAGACAAGCACTTCATGAAGCATTCAAAGTTTAGAAATACTAATCACATATAGAACAAGCAGAATTCAGATATGCTGGGTGAGACAGTAAACAAACAATGCAGCTTGGACATATTATTGAACAAATAGGATTCATGCAATCATCTAAAGCAGGATTGGGCATGCTAAACAGTATACTAGTTATAGCTTTTAACAGAACAAACTTAAACATGCTGAGTGATACAGTGATTAGGCAGTGTGATCTAAGCATGCTGGTTACACATTGAGCATATGACAGCAGAATAGCAAATAGAACTGGAAATCACAACTAATGAACTGCAGCAACAAGAAACACATAGTTTTGGAATGTGAATTGAATCAGGACATACCAGTCAAGGAGAGAGTACAGAGTATAGAGCAGCGATGGTGCAAAAAGCCAGCCTTGGCTTACAGCCGGCTGGATTAGTGAGAATTGCAAGTAACAAAAGAGAACAGAGAGCCTTTGAGAGTGTGAGAGTGTGGAGAAACTAATGTTCGTGTGTAGAGGTTAAAATAAAAAGAGTTTATATAGTAGCTCAAGAGTAGAGCAAATAAGGTAAAGCAATCAACAATCAGTAATTAAGGAATTTTAGAACTAATTACACGAAGATTCAGCATAGTTTTCTCCTTTAATTAAGGAAAATCAACCAACGGTAATGACAGGAACTAATTAAGGCAACAGGTTCAATTAGACCGAGTAAAGAAGTAAGAATCAGAGATCTTATTAAGGAAAAGAGTTCAAATCAAACCAAAAATAAAGTGCTTCGGAGTACAATAGTCAAGGGTTTAATTAAGGAAAGAATCATGCAAGGAGTCAGCAAGTATCGCAGACAATTTCAAATAAGGCAAGAAAGGAATAGTCAGAAAACAGATTGAGAAATCAAGAATTCAAATCAACACTGATTTAAGGGTGAAAATATAGGTTTACCATGAATAGGCAAAAATGAATATAGACACATAGAATCGGTAAAAAGTCGAACCAAGAACCTTAATAGAGGCACATTAGGATAAAAATCACAATACATCTAATTAGGCTAAAGAAAAATCACAGGAACCAAAGCATGGGACAAAGTCAGTACACAGTAAACCGGACAAACTCAGAATCCAAACAAAATGTCGAAAAATTAGGGGTTTTAGCATAAACGAGTTGGGGTAACAGCAAAATCTTACGAAATCGGTTAAAACACATACGAAACATAAGATTAAACACTCAAAATTATCAAACACTAAAAATCATGTGAAATAGGTTCGATCTATCTCAGATCTTGCACAGATTTGAGAAGTTCAAAGGACAAAAATTAGGGTTTCGAGAAGAACAACACAGAGGTGAAGAAATAAGCTTAGAAATCCATAGACCTAAGGCGACATAGGAAGATCATACTCAAAATCGAACCGGAACAGCCTGAAACAGGCGAGCAAAGACCAAGGGCGTAAGCAGACTAACCCTGGTCCCTTGAGGACCCTAGAGATGATGATACCAGCATAGGAGGGGCCGTTAGAGACCTGGGGGTGATGAGAAACCACCATGAATGGCCATAGATGAGTGACAGCG
Organism: Nicotiana attenuata; assembly: GCF_001879085.1. Lineage (NCBI taxonomy): Eukaryota > Viridiplantae > Streptophyta > Magnoliopsida > Solanales > Solanaceae > Nicotiana > Nicotiana attenuata. The sequence goes on from NW_017674024.1 coordinate 52,017, forward strand.
AGGGTGGATTAGGGTTAGGTTTTGAGAGCATTGGAGAGGAAAGGGGTTTCAGGGCGGCTGTGTGGAGGAAATGATTAGGGTTTAGGGGGTCGTTTGATTAAAAAAGGTAAGTATTGATGTGGAACGTTGATCTAAAGGATCAACGGCCACGATTTGATGGGGATCTTGGGTCGGGTAGGTGCAGATTGGGCTTGGGTGAATTGGGATGGTATTAAAGGGGTTAAAATTGGACTAATCTAATAGGCTAGGTCCGAATGAAGAAGGGGCTATTTGTTAAATACATAATTAATTGCCAAAATAATTTTTTTTTAAATGGTTAATAAATTATAAAAAATGGTTTTCATGCATGGAAATATATTAAAGTAATTATTTAATATTTTAAAAATGTAAAACGCTATTTTCTGGTAAAATAATGTAATAATGCATGCATAGGCTATAATTGCAAAGTAATTGCAATTGCATCCATAAAAATACAAACGTGGCTATTTGTGCAATAATTGAAACTTAATACAAATGCAAATGATAAAATTAAGCCACAAAAATTATTACAGAACTATTTTGTGATGCAATCAATGATTGTTTTATAAATAAAATGCTGGGATAAATTAACTAAAATATTTTAAAAATGCAAAAATTGTATGAAAATGCTAATTGGTGCCAAAGCATAGTTTGAAAATATTATGAGAAAAATTGGGTATCAACATCTGACACGGTGAGCTATGAGCTTATCAGTGCACAAAGGTTTTCTAATGTAGCTAGCTAGCCTTGCTAGATTTTCCTCAGCCCAGAATTGTATTGGTAAACCTGGGAACATCACCCATATATGGACAATACGCATAGATTCATTTTTTAATATTGAATTTTGGATTCTAATCTTTTAATACCATGGGTCTATTGTTGAATGTATATGGTCCATTTGGGATAATCATGTTCTTATCCTCTGTAGATTCAAATCGAAATATAAAATAACCATCATCATGTAGCAGTACCTTCGATGTAGCCACCGAATGATATACTCCATTTCTGACATTGGAGCTCCACTTTATTATGGCTCAATTCAACCAGTTTCACTCCATCCTTTATCACTGGTGGGTAGAACTTCAATTGCATTCGTTGTTCCTTCACTCGATTTCCCTTGGCCACCTCAGCCATAGATTTCGTTGCTAACCCTGCTGAGTAGGTCAATTTGCGTGCTACAATGTCGTTCCTAACTCCGGTGGGACTGAGGCTTCTAGGGAAATTGTAGTGATTCCCCTTACCAGTGGGTGAGATTCATTCATCGCAGTCGTTTGTATGACTGTAGGTGCACTTCACATCCCCCGGCAATCAGCTGATAAGTTGTCTAGGGCCTAATTGTTGTTCAATTCTTGATTCTGGTGTTACCAATCGACTAGTAGTTCCCTCAATTTGTTTAGTAGAGCTTTGTATCATCAGAACTTCTCGTTGATGGCTGATCATGGCTATTGGCGCAAGTTAGTGATAAGGGACTCGCGAACGCGAAAGCCACTCGGGCTGCTACTCTTTGTGAACGCGCCAGTGTTCTCGCGAACGCGAAGAACACTGACGCCCAGTGATAAAATAGTCCCATTACGGGATTTTGGTCATTCTTTCAAAATTTCAAAACTATAGTTGATCATGGCTATTGGCGCAAGTTAGTGATCCTGCTTAACGTGCGCCTCCAAAGGGAACCATCGAACCCCCTCTTTTTTTTAGTCACCTTCTATATAACAAACACTTACTAACTAAGCTAATTTTTTATTGCAAATTGTATCAGACTCATACAATTAAATACAATTAAAATCGAACTCGAGACCTCTAGTTAAGGGTATTAGGATCCTATCTATCCCATTACAACCCAATATGTTTACCCTATAGATGGATTCATGTATATTAGTTATGTTACGAAAGAAGAAAAGGAAAATATGAGAAATTTAGAAGGAAATTATAGAAGAAAATGAGGGATTTTAAACACAAGAAATTTCACCTTATTGAGGAGTATTTTAGCAGTGGCACTTGAGCTCATTGAATCGTGTTGTTGTGTTTCATCATCTTCTTCTCTAGCCAAAGCAACTTTTTTTTGATTTTCACCTGGTGTTCGGTACCTGTATTACTAAATATAGATTCGACTCATAAAGTCCCATATTGGGGTAAAGTTTCGACTCACTTGCTCGTTAATATATAGTACTAGTTATGAATAGAATTCTAGTTTTGAGAAGCCATATATACATATGAATAGACTAGAAATCCAACTTGAAAGTTATTATCACCTACATGATACGTCAATGTAATCTTATTCTTGACGATCTTAGCTCTAAAAAATACTACTACATTGGAAAGGCATAAGATTAGCCTTTTATCCTCATCTTCCTTTATAAAACTCGTTATTCCTGAAAGGGACTAATCAATCTGCAATAATAATTTGGCTTTAAATTGCTCGTAGCTAACAGAATTTTTGATAATTTATCACTAACCGTTGTTAAGTAGGATTAACGATGAATTTTACTGTTTAGCTACAAACTTTGTTTGTCGCTAATTCCTGTTTTTTTAGTAGTCTCTATCTTATACCACTTAGGTGGAGACTTTTAAATTATATATAAGTGGAGCTTTTTTACTTACTTCTCCTACTTTATTTCCATAGACCATTCGTGCCCTAACTAAAGAATACTCTGAAACAAATATATACTGATGAAATTTCTTACGTAAAACTATTTCCAGTTTCCTTTGAACAGCTCTGTTATTTAATATTTTGCTGTTGTTTTAGCTCTCAATTCACATGATTATATAGGGGGAAGTATACAAACGGTCATTCTTAGGGCTGCTATCTAAGGATTAGCCAATACTTTTTTTGTTCAGAAAATTTAAATTAAATATCTAATTTCAAGACAATTCAGGACACTTGTATCCCGAAAAAAAGAACTGAAATTCAAAATACATTGGCTAATTCCTGAAAGCAGCCCTTTAGAGTGGCTACCTTATGCAATTTCCACTATTATATATGGGAGAAATTTAAAAATAGCCAGATTTACAAGTGGTCATTCAAAAATAGCCACAGTTTTAAAAGTAATCGAAATTTAGCCACTTTTAATGTAAAGATAAATCTGAACGAAAACATTGTTCAAAATCCAAAAAATACTCCAGCATAATATACTGGAATTCCAGTATAATATACTGGACTTCCAGCATATTATACTGGACTTACAGTATAATATACCGGTCTAGCATAATATGCTGGAAGTTCATACACGGGTGTACCGATCTCAAGTATATTATGCTGGAACTGTACGTGTTGTAGCAAAATAGTGGCTATTTTTCAATGACTTTACAAATGCTGGCTATTTTTGAATGACCAATCCAAAAACGGACTAGACCGTGCAATTTTTACATTATATACCTAACCTTCGGAGAACCATAAAGATAGCCCAGAATAAGAGTTGGATGGATTAGCCCAAGGCAACCATAACTTTCAAGCCCAAGCAGAAATATCTCTCTTCTTTTACAACGTGCATAAATAGCCATTTTAGTACCCCTATTTGAAGAATAGTCATAAATTTATAGTTTTTAAAAAGTTTAACGGCCTCAAAATCAACTTCAAATATGTGGGTCTAAGAAGAAGAAGAACGAAACGAAAAAACGGCTAAACTGTAAATAATTTTTAAAGTTTATGTCGGGGTTGCTACAAGCTATTACCTGGTGCCATTTCTACAACAGCAAAAAAAAATGGTTTACAAAAGGAAATTGAAAAAAAAACCATGATTCTAGGATGACCAAATCTTTGTCATAGGCGGACATATGAAGGTAGTAATTTGTGCACATAAACTTGTAGCTCTGACTTACAGTACTTTATATAAATATTTTTAAATAAAATAATCTTATGTATATTACCAGTGTATACCCACTACTAGAAAGAAATATCTGGTGTATTGGCTAACCCGAGGCATTCAAAACTCTTGCATACCTAATTTGAAAAGAGTTTAAGTTATATACGTCGTCAGTTTAAAATCTGCTCTAAATTTTGATTGCATTTTTCATTCATCTTTTTCTCATTTGGTTATTATACTTCAGACGCATTTTTCTTTTCCTTTTCTTTGTTTTCCTCTTTCTCAATCGGTAGAAAAACCCTAGCCATATTTTTTTTTAATTTCTCACCTGGTATCCGGTACTTACATTGGGGCCCGACTAATCCGGATTCGGGCCGGGAAGTCCCACATTGAGGGGTAAAGCGCTCCCTAACAAATGTGACTTCATACCCAGGGGCTCGAAAACCCTAGCCACATTATCCGTTCTTTAATTAGTTCTTTTTTTCTTCTGAACAATTTAACAGTTAAATTTTAAATATAATTAGTTTGGAAGGGGCATATTCTGATTTAGTTACTGTATGTGAATTAGTTGTGTATTATGAATGATTTAATTATGTAGTTGTATTACTATTATAATTGATTAAATTATGTGAAATCTTTATCTAGATAAAACGTAATTCGATATAAAAAAAATATTCAAACCTAATTCAGATGGTTCAATGAAATGCCTATTTACGAATTGATGAAAATAGAAATTAACTTAAAACTGACTGAATTAAACAAAAATATACCCGTATCTTAGACTGTCAAAATTCAAAAGATAGTATTGGCCCTATTCTTATATCTTAAGCCATTATTTAAGAGCTGTTTCTTTATTGTTCTTTTTTTTTTTTTCCTCATCTTCAAATAATATAAGATGTGCAATGTAATGTTTGAAATTTAAGGCTTTGGTCAATAGGAAAGGATGGGTATTTAACATGGAGTTACTGATCGTACACGTGAACATGCCCCTACGTTATTCTTGGGACTTACTATAATTCCCCAACTTCAAGAATTTTGTTTTTTTTTTTCTTTTTATTTATTTATTTTCTTGGACTGGTACATAAGTAATTTAAGGATGTGTAACTGTAATTACAAATGATTGAATAATAAAGGTGACAAATGAGCGAATTCGATCAAGATTGGGCAAAAATACTCATAGATCCAAGTTCGACTTGCCTCGTGACCAATCAAAGGACAGAAAAAAAAAAGAGAAAATTGTGAGGTTGAATTATATAAAAGGCATAGTAAATACTTAATAAACATGTAAGATCCAAATTAGGAGGTTGTTACAAAAAAAAAATGGCGGAATTAATATTCAAAAAATGCAAACTAACATGTAAGATCCAAATTAGGAGGTTGTTACGAAAAATGGAAGAATTAATATTCAAAAAATATAAACTAGCTCAGTGAAAGAATAAACTTAATTAAGTATCAACGAGATTCAATAATTTATATATATAAAAGAAAATTGTTTTAACTTAGTTTATATCGTGTAATTTTCGACAAAGTCAACACTCTTTAACTCCGCCAACTGATTGAGAAATGCAATTAAATGAGCTCATCTCACTAAGTAAATCAACACAACATGCTCAATTTAAACTTATTTTATAACATTCACAATCCATTCTAAGTAATGGATCAAGTTATGACTCACCTCTTGCCTTGGATTTACTAGGGCTCATTACGAGGCGAAGTGCAGCAATAGCTATTTTAAGCCTGCTATTTAAAATATATTTATAATTTACAATGTATTTAAAGATTAGTCAATACATTCAAACTTCAAGACTAAGTATCCTAAATTTGAAAATTCAGGATTTAGTGCCCTGAATTTTTGAGCTGCTAATTTGAAATTCAGGATTAAGTGTCCTGAATTTCTGAACTACTAATTTAAAATTCAAAACATAAGATTCAAACTTCTGGACACAATTTTCGAACTTTAGGATACGATGTCCTGAAGTTTGAACTTTGAGGTTTAAACTCTAGGACGTTGTATCCTGAAGTGTAAGCGAAATTGGCTAATCTATATATTGAAAACTGTGAATATATTTTAAACATGTAAAGGAGGTTATTAAACTCATTAGAATAAATAGTTAATTCCATTCCCATGCTGGAACTCAAATATTAACCCTAACTCAAATCTTTACACAATGTAATTAACATATTTTTCTCAGAAACAAAATACAATAACGTTGTTGGCTTCACTCCATTCAAAACTGAAAATAACATGGTGAATGTTGCAACACAGAGTCATTAGAACCATTGTGAAAAAGATATTTACACAAATAGTAGCCGAATTCACTCTTTATTTTTCCTACCCCGTATATAAAGATTATACATTGATCGCACACAGTCATACACATTTATATATGAATTATACATATATTTACACCCGCTAACTATTTTTTGTTTGAACGATCGAGTGAGCTGTATTTTAGGTGAGTTCTTCGGCAACAACAGCAACAACAACAAACCCATTGTAATCCCACACACCTGAGGTATGGGGAGGGTAACATGTACACAGAACTTACTCTTACCTTATAAAGGTAGAGATATTGTTCTCCGATAGACTCTCGGCTCGAGGGACAAAAAGAAAAGATTTAGGTGAATTCTTCATTAAAAAACAAAAACAAAAGCCAGCATGCAAGTTGCAGCTTTGGCATCAATTTCCATAGCAATGGGCAAAACCATATTCAGTCAAAATGTGTACTCCTAATACTGTTTAGAAATGTTGTCTGCTTCTCAATCCAATGGTACTAATCCTGAATGTGATAGTCCCATTTACCTAACCCCCTTTACTATCAAAGGACAATAACCCTTCCATTAAAACTCATGTGAAAAGGTATAAATGTAAACTTCAAGAAACTTGACCAACAAAAGATACCACTAATTTATAATAATAAAAAAATATAAACCATTTTATCTAGCAAATATTGCAATGGTAAATTCGTACATATTATAGATCAACCAAATGTAGATAAAAAGACTAAAACAAGGTAACTCAAACCAAGTATAAATAAAGTAACCTTAAGCATTAACCATATGTGAATATATAGCCACTGCAAGAAGCTGCAAGTTGCAGTTGCAGAAATAGTAGTACTATATATATATATAAATAGTTTCTTCTTTTTCATATATTCATGGAACCAATTAGAGAAAGTGAAGAACACAACAATAATTCAGAAGATTGTTGTGGTGAGAACTCAAAGAACTCAAAATCATTTGGAAAGAAGTGTAGTCATATAGCAAAGAAACAAAGAGCTAAGTTTTATATTGTGAGAAGATGCATTGCTATGCTTGTGTGTTGGCGTGATAAGAATGATCATTGAAGATTGAAGATTTTCACATAGTTTGTAGAGAAGAAGGTGTACTTAGAGATTTATTTGAGAGTATGTTGATATAATCCTCAAAAGTTGAACTTTTTTTTAGCTCATTCTATTTATTTGTAGTGCTCTTGCTTGATGAAACCTTCTTGATTTTACTTTAGTCTTCAATTTTGAAATCTTGATATAGCTTTCTCTCTTTCTTTCTTTCTTTCTCTACTTCCTTTCCACTGGATTAGGGTGCGGTTCTTACTCGGACTCTGTGTGAATGCAGGATATTTTTTGTTCAGCGGCTTGGTAGGTGACAGAGATGGATTCATGATTTAAATTTTATGGGTTCAAAAAAATCTTGTTTTTAATATGAACCTATTATATGTTGAAGTATGATGTGTTTATAGTTTCTATTTATTGTATTAGTGGATTTGTACACATAAATTTATGATTTGCTTCGATAGTACTGAATTCAGATGAACCTTGTACCACAATAGTGGATCCGCTGCGGGTGGGTGGAGGGTAGGACTTTGTTTTGGTGGTTTAATATTGACATATTCATCATTAATATTGCTTCATAGTTCCTTTAAACATTGATAAAATCCCTTTTTTTTATCCACTCTTGATTGAGCATTAGTTTTGGTCCTTCACTACTTTTATTTGTTTTCTCTTTGCCACAAGAAAAGTTATGAAGGGTGTAGGATTTAAACTTGACCATTGGTTCCAATAAATTAAAAGAATATCAATTTTAAGGGGAGGATTATATGAAACAAAATGTTAGAATTATTATGAGGAGTTTTAAGCTTTTAAAATGTTGCTCCCCAAACAGAAACTGTAAATGTTTGGAACTACAGACATTCTAATCAATCTTGAACCTTTGTTAACAGGACACTAGCTTTAGACATGTCTCAAACATTATTTTTACTATTTTCTTTAGATTGTATGATGTGGAAATAAGTGGCATTATGTGGTGTCTAAATCAATTGGAAAGTATCTTCTCATCTTTACAATCTTGAATTGTAGACTATCAAAATTAATACTTCCCCTCTTACATTTTATATAACATTGTTCTTATTTTAATCTGTTCAAAGAAACGAGACCAGGAGGTCACGGGTCCAAGCCGTGAAAACAGTTTCTTGCAGAAATACAAGATAAGGCTGCGTACAATTAACTCTTGTGGTTTGCTCCTCCTCGAACCCCGCGCATAACGGGAGCTTAGTGCACCGGGATCCCTTCTATTCTAAAAAATGACATTTTTATATGTTTAAAAAATTAACTTTAATTTTTATTTTAACTTTAATGACATATTTTTACAATTGTAAAAATATCATGATATGTTTAGGAGCACAAGTTCTAAGAATATTTAGTAAGTGCCAAGAATATATATATATATATATATATATATGTGTGTGTGTGTGTGTGTGTGAATATACAATTAAAATTCCAGTTTCTGAAAGTCAGTGTTCTATTGATTAGAGAAAACAAAATTTTCTTAAAACCTTGTCAACAAATAAAAAGAATATGAAATTGTTATTAATTAAAACCAGCCGACTAGATTGTTCTAAAATTGAGAATAATTAAACAATCCATCGATGTGTGTGTATACCTTTTTTATGTATATTCAAAAGTATTACTATGAATTTACATTTTTTAAAACTCAAAGTGGATTATAAAAGTAAAAGATATATATTGTAATACATAAAAGTCAGGTAGTGGAGGGATGCATAGTTAACTAGGACTTCTTAAATGGTATCGAGAAAAAAAGGACAATTGCTAACATCATTTTAAGGCGATTCCTACTTCCTAGTACTTACATCGGGTCTTGCTAGTAAATCTTTTTCTTTTTTCTTTTTTTCTGCATGAAAGAATTAGTATATTATATTATATTTTGAAAAAACCATTATTCCAATGTAGAATACTTACTATTTCATTTTTGGGGACAACTACTAGTGGAACTTTTTAAGTTCAACTCTGGGAAAGGGCATGAACATTATTATAAAAATAAAACTAAAAGGTAGCCCGGTACATTAAGCTTTCGTTATGTACGGGGTACGGGGAAGGGCTGGACCATAAAGGTCTATCGTACACAGTGTTACTCTGCATTTCTACAATATGTTATTTTCACGGCTCGAACCCGTGACCTCCTGGTCAAATGGCAGCAACTTTAACGGCTACACGAAGGCTCCGTTAGACCTGAACATTATATGTACTCCAAATAGGCCTCGCTAGGCTAAACTTGCAATCTTAATTAAGAATTATCAGTCAGAGCATATGTTTGACAAGTTGAACTTGATATGAGATATACAAGCTTGCGAAAGTGAAGTAACTAGCTCTCTTCTTGTACCCTTATATTTAGAACACGTTCCTTACACATTGAGTATTAAGTTTTTTTTTTTTTAATTTCTTATTCGGTTTCTGTTACCCGTCTTGGCGAGGTCCGATTAATTTGGTTTCGCGTCCCGCGTAAGGTCCATTAAAGAAGAAAACGATCTCTACCGAAAAAAGTTTCACTCTCAAAACTTGAACTCAATATCTCTGATTAAGGGTGAAGAAATATACTATTTATCCTAAGTTAGTTAGACCAAAGGTTAATATGGTCCAATTGTTGTTGGTTGAAATAAAAGTAATGATTTCTACTTCTCATAAACATTTCTAAAAATCATTTCATTTCATGCAACTTTACTTGATTTAAAGGATAACTTCTTTTTCCCCCTTTTTTTTAAGGGGGGGGGGGGGGGAGGGTTGTCTATTTGGTGTAAAAGCTTTTATTCTTGTGGCTAAATTGAATCTAACACATAATAGTGCAACCCGATACACCAAGCTCCCGCTATACGTGAGGTCCGGGAAAGTGCCGGACCACAAGGGTCTATTGTACGCAGTTTTGCCCTGCATTCTACAAGAAGCTGTTTCCACGGCTTGAACTCGTGACCCCCTGATCACATGACAACAATTTTATCAGTTACGCTATTAAATAAAAAATTACACGAAATCATGAAAGTGCTGCATGAAATCATGTAAATAATTTTCCTTTTTGGTATGAATATGGGAATAGAAGATGTGAAAAGAAGTAGGAGTAAACCGACAGCAAGAATCCTTAGAGGAACGTGCATAGTAGTAGTAGTACCTTATAATTGGGGGTTACGACTTAAAAGAGGGGGCTCACTGTCCTCACCACTATTTGCAGCAAAGATAAGACAGTAGAGACACTGCACAACAAAGTCTCGCCCACCCGTGCGGCCCCCCTTCCCCTTTTTTTTTTTTTTTTTCTCTTTTAACCTTTTTGGGCCCAAACATCTCTATTTTACTTTCTCCACCTCTTCTTTTTTCTATTTCTTATTTTGTTAATGATCGAATTTTTTAACGGGTAAAGTTGCTGCCATGTGATCAGGAGATCGCGGATTCGAGCCGTGGAAATAAGCTCTTGCAGAAATGCAGGATAAGGCTGCGTACGTTAGATCCTTGTGGTCCGGCACAAGACCCCGCGCATAACGGGAGCTTAGTGCATCGGACTGCTCTTTTTTAATGATCGAATTTCTTTTTATAACCGTGGTATCAGGGTTATCTTATGCTCATCTCGGCTAATTTCACGAGATACTTGCCACCTCCCACCAGCAACAGGTACTTGGTAACGGTGGCGAATATAGCACTCGGACATCGGGTTCATTTGAACCTAGTACTTTCGACGCAAAGCATAAAGTTATATATAAAAATCCACTAAAATTGCAACAAATAGTAGGTCTGTACTCATAGAACTTAAATCTTAAATTCGCATTTGTCTGGTAACTATGTCCACCAAGGCTTGGACGAATGAGAAGAAATCACCTACTATTTTTGCCTCCGTTGGGATTTAAACCTGAAACCTCAAGGTTCTCATTCACTTTATTGACGACTAGGTCATATCCTTGAGCGTAAATACTTAATATTTATTGACCGGACTAATTTAAATAAGTAATATTATGCAAGATTTGCTGAAGTAAAAGCGCTTTCAATCCAGAGTTTCTTTATTCCAGAATTCGAATAAGAGATCACTACTTATGGGTGAAGGAATCACCTAATCCCACCATGAGTGATGTTTGACAATAAATAGAGCAATTTTATCAACCAATAAGGGTTGCGCGAGAGTCGTAGATATTCTTTCATCCTTAATTAGAGGTTTCGGGTTCGAGCCCCGAATATAGTCGTCTTTGTTAGGGAACTTTTACCGCTCAATCTAGGACTTCCGCACGCAAATTCAATTTAGTTGGGGCCCATGCGATTACCAGACACCCGACACCGGATGAGAAACGAAAAAAAAAAAAAAAAAAAGAGCAATTATATCACCATCTTCCCCACCCCCACCCCCACCCCACCACACCACACACACACACAAAAATTTTGTTGGTGCTTGAAGGTCAAAGTCCAAGGATAATTGGTAAATATGGATCATGGTAAAAATGCTTTTGCACGTGAATCTCTGACATGTTTGAAATACCATTGCCTCTTATGACCGAAAAGGTCTTCACTTTGTTGATTTTGCTAGGCTTTTATTAATTACTTCAACGTGGAAGTGCACGTATACCCACAAAGTAAGAAAAGTACTTGTACCTTTTTAACCTGAGTTGAAACTATACAGAGTGGAATTTCACTCTGTCAAATTGAAGAAGAATAGGATTTAAAATTTGTACTCATCTTTGTGAGGGAAAAAGTAAGAACGGAAAAGATAAAATGGATAGAAAATACGCCATATGTGCACTAGAAAGTTATTATAATGGATTTAATTAGGCAGCCCAATGCACAAAATATTTTGTGTTTACGCATGGTCGTGGAAAGGTCGCACCCCAAGGGGTATGATATATAGACAGTCTACCCTGATACAAGCATCAATGACTGTGTATTGGGGAAAATTGTATTTATATGGTGATGTGTCATGGCACGTAGACTGACCAAGCAGTCAAAGAATTAAGGTTGGTTAACAGATACGAGTAACAACATACACGAGCAACGATAGATACGAGCAAGTTAAATGAAGAAGGTACGAGCAGTCATACAAATAATTCAACGCTCGTACCTATTCAAGACATTCAAAGGTCAAGGATCGAGAAGAGACAAAGGAATGACTCTGACATCAAAAAGAGCCCAGATACAGCATTTAATGAGTATTAAATACTAAAAACGTTAGAGAATATGTATTGAATGTATATGATTGCATAACGTAACATTTAAGGTCATTAATTACCCATAATTGTCTTATTATGACAAAGGGAAAATCTGTATTCCCAAAACAGCTATAAAAGGGAAAGTCACAAACAACTGTAGGGACACGAAAAAATATTACTGGAATATACTTTGTTCTTTTTGCTTTCTGATTATATTATTCAAAATCTCTTTCTTATATACTTTTCCGATTATCAGTAACCCGAGTTCTTCTAAATTCAAGCTTTGACCTAAAATCTAATTTTTGGTTAAAAAAATTGGTTCCGTTACCGGGAATCTGATAATCAAGCATATCTCAACCTAATTTTCTTGATTGTATCAATCATGTCGAACAACAATGACAACACTCAAGAAAACCCAGAAATTCAGACAATCCAACAACTTCAGGGAGATTCCCATGAGGCTCTCCACAAGGTTCTCCACGAGGCTCCCCATGACGGTCTCGTGAAGGCACTCCTGATGGATCTCACACAGATGGACAGGCTCAATTCGAAAATGTTGAAACCATGAATGAGGCTCTGCAAAAACTCATTGCCGCTCAAGTCAATAACGCTCTTCAAGCTTTTGTTAGCCAATTACCTACTGATCCACCCACATCTACTCCAAACAACAACACTTTGGACAATCCTCGTTTAGGATTGGTTAATTCAGGCAGCGGTGGAACCCCTAGTGAAACACAAGAGAGAGACCCAGGTAATCCAGTTAACTCTGATTTACAAAATCTAGTACTAACCTTGCAGAAACAGCTTAAGGAGCAAAATGAACGCATAGAGAAAATACCTGGAGTACCGCCCGTGATCAAGGGAGTGGATATAGATAAATATTCCCAACAACCATGGAAGCCAAGTGCTGCTCCCCTCCCAATTCCAAAGAAGTTTAAGATGCCTGATATTCCAAAGTATGATGGTACATCAGATTCACGAGATCACGTTACTGCATTCACAACAGGTTTCAAGGGCAATGATTTGACTAAGCAAGAGATTGAGTCGGTCTTGGNGCAGATTGGGCGGTTTGTTGCAAGAAAAGGGTGTCATAAGAGAGAGAGTTAGAAGGATCGCCGACTACATCGCGATGAAGTGCAGTAGTTGTGAGGATATGACTAGATCCATGTTCTTTGCCACTATGATGACCTCTGTCCGCCAGATAATGGAAGATCTCTACCACCTCCAAGGGGATCGAGCGCGTCGGCCCGTGGCGAGACCGAATGATGTCCCGCGGGCCCCAGGAGCATTTGAGGCATTAATGTATTCGTGATTTTTACTTGAGTCTGTATTTTCTTTTTGTTGGAGTATGTTAGTTTGTTTTTCTAGTCTGTATTTTCATCAAAGTCTGTTAGTTTCATTTTGAGTCTGTTAGTTTTTGAGTCGTTGTAATCAAAGCATTTGCTTTTTATGAAAATTTGAAAATCCCAAAAAATATTTTATTATTTTTACATTTATCCCCCAGAACTACGCTCGGTCTAATTCATGCGGGGGTCATGATACGTAGGCAATCCTCATAGGATTCGACTATAACCAAAAGAAAGAAAGAAGAGTGATAGAGAAAAGAAAAGAAAAAAAGAGAGAAAAAATAAAGAAAAAAAGGGAGAAAAGAAAAGAGAGAGAAAACAAAGAAACCGAGGGAAAGAAACAAAGGCAAAACAAGGGAAAGAAATGAGAGAATAAAAACACAGAGAAATCGAGCAGAGAAAGGCATGAGTTGCAAATGGAAATTAGGGAAAGTCGGGATGACGCAAGCAACCGATCAAATGCATGATAGAAATGGTTAACTGCTTAGGTGCATTACATTCCCCAATGTGCGGTTGCCTATCAAATGTTTTCTTGTCTACTTGTTGTTTGTATTTAAAGTCACAGTTGTAGCATGGCCAGGAACCACACTAGTGGATCTTGAGGGGTGCCTAACACCTTCCCCTCGAGATAATTTCTAGCCNTCCCCAAAATTGCCCTCCTGTCATATCCGCTATTCCCAACAGTGAACACCCACTCAAAGCCCATGATGCCCAATATTACCCCTCAAAGGTTGCCCACAAGGTTCCTGACTCATACAAGAAAAGCCCTCGGGATGAGCTTCATGCTGAACATGAAAAAGTCACAGGAAAAGAAGGGCGAGACAAGATATCCAGGAAGCTGAAAAGCATAGAACAGTCCTTAAAGAACATGAAAGGGAGGGGAGACCAGGTTAACATGTCTTACAAAGAGTTGTGTATGTTCCCTGACGTTCGTCTGCCTGCGGGGTTTAAAGTGCCAAGGTTTAACTTGTATGATGGGTGTGGAGATCCGGTAGCCCGTTTGAGGGATTATTGTAGTGAAATGAGAAGTGTTGGAGAGAAAGATGACTTGTTGATGGCCTATTTCAGTAAGAGCTTGACTGGGGCAGCTTTGGAATGGCATAATCGTCAAGATGTCGTAAGTGGCATACATTGGGCGACATGGCTCAAGATTTTGTGCGACACTTTCAGTACAACATAGACATTGTCCCAAACCGTTCCTCCTATCTTAGATGGAAAAGAAACCCAAGGAAAGTTTTAGGGAATTTTGGTTCAGATGGAACGAACAAGTTGCTCGGGTCAGTTCTCCGGTTAGTGGAAAAGATGTTGCTGAGCCCCGCTGACGACAGTGTCCAGTGGTCGTTCTTGCTAAACGCTTTCAGCCTCAATATCGACCTCGTGGATATTCTTGTAATCCTCCCCACTGCTAGTTCTCTCCACAGAACCCCCAAAATCGTACATCACTTCCCCGATACCCAGCCCACAATGCACCACTATATGCTCCACATCCCTGAGGCCCGCGATGGCCCGCACCACTTCCACAAATGTCTTACCCACCCCCTCAGGCATATCAACCACCTGCCCGCAAAAGGTTCCAACAGAGGCCAAAGTATAAAATGAAAAGACTACTGAAAAAAGAAAATGCTTTCACGCCCATTGGAGAATCCTATACAAGCTGGTTTGAAAAGTTAAAGCATTCTGGCCTAACTGAACCGCTCCTCGGCTATACTCCAGACCCATATGCGAAAGGCTGTGATCCTGCTGTTCGACGCATGTACCACTCTAATGTCCGGGGGCATAGCATTGAAGATTGTCGCTCTTTGAAAAGGGAAATAGAAAGAATGATTCAAGAAGGGCTAGTTGTGGTCAATGACAGTGACAGGGAGCATGCGAATCCTCTTGGGAACTTGTTGATTAAAGTTGATAATGGTCTTGGCAGTATTGATGCGAAACTCAGTGGCTAAGATGTCGTGCTTGGTAATTAGGAAGATGCTCGATTTCTTGGTCAGCCGGAGTGGAGTTGTGGTGGTTTATTTTGTTGTCATTTCTGTTGTCCGGGTTGTTTCAGGGTTGTAATCCGGATATTGTCTTGTGACTCAAACCCTTCTATCCTTTTATTTTGCCTAGTTCCTTTAGTCGTAGCAACTCATTTAGTGTTACCTAGTTTTGTTCCAGGTTTGTGACCCCAGTTTAGTTTGCTTGTTTTGTTCAAACCCTTTTACCGTCTGTCTAATGCAATTTTCTACTTTCTGTTATTCCCAGTCATTTTTGTTTAGTTCTTTTTTCTTTTACATTTCTTTTCCTGTTGGCTCTAGTGACATGACATGCATGCGTAATTCTCAGCCTGGGCTCCAAAGTAAGTTTAGTAATGAAGCAATGAAACAATTTTGAAGATGATAGGGGCACTTGAGGGAAATAAGAACAGATTTGGACACTTTGAGATCATTTGAAGCCCGAACCATGAGAAACTGGGGCAGATAGAACATAAAGCAACACTATTGAAATACATCATGCTGCATCGGTTTGAAGCTAACGACAGGTTTGCCCCAAATTGGCAGGGGCCGTTCGTGGTAACGAAGAGTGTTGTCCAACGGTACTTAAAATTGACAAAAGGCGAATGTGTGGATATGGTTATCAGGTCTGGTACGATCAAAAGATGTTACGAATGTTTTCCTTGGTTTGTTTAGTTGTGTTGTTTGTATTTGGCATGTTTTGAAGATTGGAATGACGAAGGCATTCTGTTCTACTATCTAAACACTTTATCCTTCGTTACCCCTTTGAGCCTTATTTATTTTCTTTCATACCCCTCTTTTGGAATCAGTAGCAAAGTTCAGAAATGCAAGCGCAAAAGATAAGTAAAGGAGAAAGAGAAGAAGAGAAAGAAAAGAGAAAAAGAGAAAGAAAAGAATGAAAAGAGAAAGAAAATAATGAAAAGAGACAGAAAAGAATGAAAAGAGAAAAAAAAAGAAGAAAAACAACAAAAAAAAAGAAGGAAAGAAGAAAAAAAGAAAAGAAAAGAAAAATCACAGCAAACAAAGTAATTCCTATGACATGAACTACGTTCGACCTGATTCCTTTTAAGGATACGTAGGCAGCCTCACGGTTTGGTCCCATCAAAGGTAAAATCCAAAAGTCCCCAAGAAAAGAAACTGGGGCAGAAGTTGTGGTTGTTGCAAGAAATCTGATTCCGAAAGTTGTGATCTTGAACCCATTTGAGTTGTTTTGAGCCTTTTTGATACCCTTTCTTTCTAACTCTAGCCAAAAACCCACATTACAGTCCAAAGAAAGACCTTCCGATCAGTTGGAAAAAACTCCCCTTTTCGATTGTCACTTTAAGTTGGAAAAAACTCCCCTTGTGCTACCCTTCCGGGTGTAGGTAAAAAGGAGGTGTGACACTAGGGGGCATCCCCCGGGAGATCACCCCCTCGAAGAAACCAAGATGAATCAAAAAGGGTCTCAATAGGAAAATGATGTATCGGGCCAAACGGTCGAATGAATCGTGTCCGCATAGAATAATTGAACCCTTGACAATGAGAACATGTATACTTGTGCCAAGTAATCAAGGAATATTTTTCCATCAAAACACTTTGCGCTTCAAAAAAACCCGCTATTTTTTCAAGAAACGGCACCAGAGCCAGGAATTTTTCGAACACTCGGGGACTGACATCAAAAACTCGAAGCCATATGACCTCCGGGTCGGAAACTTCAAACTCGTAAGCCCTCTGTAAGCACGTGATTTTTGCCATATACGAAATACTCCTATAAAATTCCAAGAAAATAGATTTTTGTTAATTATCGGCCATTTTAGAAATTTTTGTAAAATTTTATTTAATTGTTTGCATTTTGTGCATGTTTGAGTTTCATTTAAAGCATGAAAAATACCAAAAATATGATTCATGGCATTTAGGCTTTATTTTTACATTCTTAGGATCAATCGGTAGTTACTTGTTTTATAATAAATTGAAAATCACAAAAAATTGCTTTATTTTTACACTTTTTCCTTTTATTGATTTTTTCTCTTTTAATTTAGGATTAAGTAGCTTTTATAATTTTTGTAATTAGTTTAATTTTACATTTTTAGATAATCTAGGATTTTAATTTTAGGATTTTTCATTAAAGAAAAAGAAAAAGAAAGATAGGAAAAAGAATTTGAAGAAAAGATTTAATTGGATATTGAGCTAGTTCTTGTACTCAAATTAGGCCAAAATTTTTCTATCTAGCCCATAATTCCCAAGCTCATAATTCATAGGCCCGTACCCTTAACCTAATCCTTAGCCTATATAATAGTATCTAATCTCTAAATAAACCTACACATTATCAGATTTTTCCATACAAGAGAACCCTTAGACAAGAGCAGAAAAACGGCGCATCTGATACCCATTTTTTTGGACAACATTCAGACCCCTCTTTCTTCTTCTTCATTAGCTCAAAGATCAGTCACCTCTCCTACCTCCATCATCTCCGAACAGCCCTGTTCATTTTCCCCTCTCCTTACCCCATTCCATTTTCATCTCCTCTTCCTGCCAGAAAAATCCAAAAATATTTGTTGAATTAACCGCTGCCATATTTTGACTGATCTCATACGTTTTAGCAGTCATGAATCCAGAATACTTTTCTGAGCCCAAAGCCAAATAAAAGAGATTACATGTTACATTTTGATGCTTCTTGGTGACCGTTCTCAAATTTGCCACTAGTAATATATACCACTCTGTTTTGGAGCCGTTGATGATGTTGCTTCGTTGATTCTGCTGTTGCTGTTTGTGTTCCTTGATAAGGATTGCTGTTTCCTTTCAGTTTTTCTTCTTTGTACGCAACAAAAGGTTAGAAATTCAACAATAAAGTTTCATTTTCACTAGTTGTTTATATGTGTATTATACTTGCCTTTAATACGTTTCTTTCTTTAAAGCATTATTTATTTCCTTTATAAAGTTTTCTGTTGTTGATCACTTTATTTCATTTGCTTTAGTCCTGTGATATAGCTAGTCGAATGTGTGTTTAAATTAAAATATTGGGTCACATGGTTTTTTTTGTTCAAAGGATAATAGATAAAGATAAATCATTGAGGTAATGTTGAATATGTGGGTGTTAAAGAGGACTGTAGGAATTTCAGATTAGCTAATTATTTTCTTAAAGTTGGACCCATAAATCCTCAACATGTATTATTGGTTTTGAAAAAGTTATTTTTGCTTATGTGCTAATTTCATTTCAACCAAGGATGATGCCACTTTTCTGTCGAGCCCATTCAAGAACAAGGCCCGCATGAACGTAAAACACTTCACGGCCTCCAATAGACTATATTCATAATTTTGCCTCAATAATCTCAAATTTAGGAAAATAATTATGAACACCGTAGTTTGCTTCAGTTGAGTAAAATCTTTTGAAATAATTTTGAAGTGTGCCATGCCAAATAAAATCCTTAAGCTCATGGCCCTCACTTAATTAGTTTTAACTCTTTAGAAATCGAGGTGTGCCATTAGTTGAATTTTTCATGGCCCTCGCAAACCTTGTTATTAACTTGAAAGTGCGTAGTTGCTTTAGGCGCGCTATTTAAATTAATTTCCTAAACTCGGGTGTGCATTTCATGTGACCCAAATCCAAATCTCAACAACGTTAGATAAAACGTGTCATGGATCGCGGGTGCATTTCATGTGACGTGGTTCAAGACGTGTTTTGGATAACGTTGAATCTTCCTAAAAATAATTTAAAAGCGGTCATAAAGTTTAAAATTTAACCATAGGCTAAAACATGTATTAAAATCAGATAATAGGCCAATTATGATAGTTTAAGCGACCGTGCTAGAACCACGGAATCCGGGGGTGCCTAACACCTTCCCTCGGGTTAACAGAATTTCTGGTTCGCAGACTTCAAAAGGAAAGTTGAAATTTCCTCGATTTGGGATTTAAAATAAATCGGTGACTTGGAACACCAAATAAACCACCCCAAGTGGCGACTCTGAATAAAAATAAATAAATAATCCCATTTCGAATAATGTCACTTAATTGGAAAAACTCCCTGATATACTACCTCTCGGGGTGGTGTGTAAAAAAGAAGGTGTGACACCCTCAATAGGGCAACTCCAAGTTTACACAAAACGGCTCCAGAGCCAAAAAAACTTTCGATGTCTCAGGGACTGTCGCCGACTGCACCCATCGATTTGTCAAACTCGAGGCTATAAGACCCCACGCGGGCAGCCTCGGGCTCATAAGACCTTCACAAGGAAATACCAAACCCGTACGACCTCAAGCAAGGCATGAGTTATACTTGTACCAAGTAACCAAATCTGTAAGACCTCAAGCGAGGCATGAGTTATACTTGTGCCAAGTAACCAAATCTGTAAGACCTCAAGTAAGTCATGTTAAAATTTATAAGACCTTACTAAAGGCATAATCCCGATACTAAAGTTAAGACTATATATTCGAACTTGTAAGACCCCTAAAAAGGCATACCCTCGATATAGACGCTGAAGCTACTTCACTCGGGGACTAAAAGGCTATGGCCAAATACGATGACTACGGTCACAAGGCTATACCAGCCAAACTAACGCGACTCGGGGACGCCCGACCGTCGCTAATAAACTCACAAGCCTTCAAATTACTTCGAAAAGAACTGGTTAATCAAGCTACCCTCGGCATAAGAAAAAGAGCTTCGACCATGTCAGCTCCAAACAACAGGCTTCGAAACATTCAGCCATCGAGCGAAACTCTCTGAGGTCCTCGTTTATCGTTGCATAACGTCTCACAATCGAGGTTCTTATCAACTGTCGAAGAGTCGGGCGAACAAAAAAACTTTGAAAAAGTCTTTAACAAGGGAAAAATAAGCCTATACTAGAGGTCGTACTGACCCTACGCGTAAGAGCCACTGTAGCCAGCTTAAATTAATGGTCGTATCGACCCAACGCATAAGAGCCACTGTCGCAAGCTCAAATTAATGGTCGTACCGACCCAACGCGTAAGGGCCCAGACGCTAGCCTACATTAGAGGTCGTACCGACCCAACGAGCAAGAGCCAGCTTAAAATTCAAAAACCTAAGGGTCAATGAGCTCGAGTCAAAATCCGACTCAAAGACTGAGCCCAGAATAGTTAACTAAAAAGTGCCTAAAGGCAAATGCGTAAGAGCCTAAGCGCAAGCCTATATTAAAGGTCGTACCGACCCAACGCGTAAGAGCTTAAGGACCAGTCTAAAAGAGCCTCGAGGCCGATGAGATGTCGCACCGACCATATATGCAAAAGCTCAAAAGCCTGCTCAAATAGCCTCATGGCCGATACGGTAGACCTAAAGGTCAATAAGCTCAAGTCGAAACGTGACTCGGGGACTAAGCCCCAAAACGATTAACTCTCGGCCATTACAAACCGCTCGACGGTAGTAGGAACCTAAGGTTTTAAATTTGAGGTCCAAAATTTTGGGTCAATTGTCAAACAAGCGCCACAGTTTATTCCTAAATAAGCAAAGAAAAAACGAAAAGCCTTTACATATATGTTAAAAGGTTCACAAGGGTGCATTTACAAGGCCTATGTCTGAAGCCTCTACAAGGGCAAAAAGAAAGTAAAACCCTAATCTACCATCGGGGCTATGCCTTCGGCGGCTCCCTCGGAAATCGTGCTTTCAACAGCACCGGCCATGACCCCCGGGTTTCCAATGGCCTCTTCCCCTTCGGGGATCTCGCCTCCATCCTCATCATCTCCCGAGCCACTGCTCGACTCGCCTTAAGAAGAAAGCAGGACTGCAACCTCCTCTTCTAGGGTCTTCACCCTCTCGATCTCGACGGATAAATCGATGCCCCCGCATATATATCCTCGAGAGCCTGTCTCTGAGATTCTAACCGGGTGTCACACCTCCTTTTTCACTTACTACACCAGCAAAGGGCGTAGTGAAGGGAGTTATTTCCAACTTGAAGTGACGATCGAGACTGGATTTGTTATTTAGAGAATTCAGAGTCGCCACCTGGGAGATTTATGGTGTCCCAAGTCACCGGTTGAATCCCGAATCGAGGAAATTATGACTCTGTTAATAGTCAGCGAACCAGAAATCCGGGTAAGGAATTCTGTTAACCCGGGAGAAGGTGTCAGGCATTCCCGAGTTCCGTGGTTCTAGCACGGTCGCTCAACTGTCATATTTGGCTTATTTGTTTGATACATGCTTCAATCTGTGTGCTTTTAACTTTGAACCGCTTTTATTATTATTATTTTTTAAGAATTGCAACGTCGTGAAAATGTGTTTCGAACCGCGTCGCACCAGTGCACCCGTGATTGTTAACACATTTCGACTTCGTTGAGATTTGGATTTGGGTCACATAAATGTGCACCCGAGTTTAAGAAGGTAAATTATTAAAAGCGCGCCTAAAGTGGCTAACGTCTTATTAACTTTGCGGGAGGCCATGGAAATTTGCTAAATGGCACGCCCCGAATTCTAAATATTTTGGTATAAACATTTAATGGGAGGCCCCGCGATTTATATGTTTTATTTGGCGAAGCTCATCTCATTTATTATTTAAGGGGAAAACCTAAAAGCATATACGATTTTCTATTTCTTTTGTATCTAAATGGGCTTAATTAATTTGCTCTTATAAATTCAGGCCTCGAGTTCAAGTCCGAGTTCAAACAAAAGGGAGGACCCTCTTAATTTGAACCCGCTACCTAACTCGGAAACTTAAATTTATGTTGCAACTTAGTCCCCCATACTCCTAATGTAATTTTAATAGGTTTTTAGCTTCCATCATGTTGGGCTTCGGAATTAGCCCGACACCCTGGTTCGTTTTGGTAAGCAGCGCCAGTCGTGGGCCTTGGTGTAGGCCCAATGAAAATAAAATTTGAATTAAACCCCTACCCCATATCAGAGTTTCAGCCATGCAGCTGACTCTTTGGAATGGACTCTGGGCCAGTTTTGTATACAGCTGCTGGGCCATTTTTGTTTGGGGCCCAAAGTGACTAAAAGTCCTTGAATTTTCAGGTGTATTGCCTGGATTCCATATTGTAAGAATAAGGATCATTTTAAGAACTAAGACTAATCAATCATCAATTCAATACCTATGTTCTGGCATGAGTTGAATCTCATTAAAACAACGAAGCAAAACTATTGAGCCTATACACTACTAATACATGATTTATCAACAAGCTGTGGGATCGTACACGAACTAACAATGAACAGGATTTCACTGAATATAGCTTTATCATGAATCATAGAACTTGAGTCGTATAAGTCCCAAAGTGTTCATATTTAAACAGTCCTAATTATACAAACAGTAGTACTTAATATCTATACATGTTCACACACATGAAGTTACAGCTACATATATTAAGCTAATAACTAAAGCAGAGGTAGACTTGTGTGATAACATGATATTTCCTTATCCACAACTGTCCATATATATTTCGTGAAGCTTCATGCTACTAAGGACAGCAGTGTACCTGGTAATTGCAAATAAGAAAAGGAGAAAATCAGTAGCAGTGACAGTTTGCAACAGCAGCCCAGGAAGTTCAGGAATGGGATTGAAATTTCAACAATGAACCAAGACACCAACAATTGCAAACACCAATATAGTCCAGCACCAGATTGACTACCCAGACTCAGTTTAGCAATTCAAGTAGAGTACCCCAATTGTTCATAATTTGTCACAGAAAGAGTGCCACGAAAATTTTAAAGATTTTCGATGGAACAATATACTTTTTATATTTTTGTTGTGTTCTTTATTTCTGGTTTTTAACTCTAATTCCTCTCAGATTCCAGAATGTTTTTTCCTCTCTCCCCCCTTCTAAAACTTCAGACCTCCTCCTCAAGGCAAAATGACTGCCTATTTATAGGTGAACTAAGTCCAATTTTCAGATTTTCTTTTCCCCCCTTAGTCCCTATTCTAATTTCAGTGTTTACCCCACTATTTCTAACTTGTTATGCAAGCAACTAACCTAAGTTTATTAGAATCTACACTATAGTCCCTCCTAGAAAGTTCCATGCCTATCANACTAGTAATACTTGCAATGACTATAAATCTACTACTATGTACATGTCTCCCCTCCTACCCCTACCCTACCCCCCCCCCCCCGTTTATTTGTTACAGAAATATAAAGTTGTATAACTTGAGTTTACATGTCATAATTCATAGGGTTAAGAGTCATCTTGCTGCTGCATAAGTATTACTTCCGTCCTCTTGACGTGACAAATTCATTCAATTAAATTCGTACTCACAATTAGTGGTGGCAAAAAGCATGGTTAAAAGAAAACGGTTATTCATTCGTATTATCCATTAAAAAATACATTGGATAATGAACTTTTTAAAAACGGGTCAAATATGGATAAGAATTATATTATCCATTTAGAAAATGGATAACTAATGGGTTTAACTTTTATATTTGTAAAGCCTCAAATTAAGGGTTTCTCAAGTTTGGGAGACTAGAAATTCTCCCAAAAGCGATCATATTCAAAAGCATGGATAATATGGATATCCATATTATCTGTCGGTTAACCAGTTTTTTATCCGTATTAAATATGGGTCGGGTCTAATTATTTATCCGTTTTTGCATTAACCGTTTTTTACCGTCCGTATCTGATCCGACCCGCCCGTTTACCACCCCTACTCACAACTAACAAAGCATTACGTGGTTATACCAAAGTTATTAGTAGATCAAAACAATAACTTTGGTTTAGAAAAGCATAAACTATATGATTCAACGGGATCTCTATAATCATCAATTGCTAATGTAGGTTTGTAAGTATGGAATGGCTTAACATGCATAAGAGGCAAAGTGGCAGATGGGTTAGTGTGGTAGGGCAGAAGTTGCACACTTTAGACATGATAGATGTTTATGCCGAAGTCCAGAGTGTGTCTGTTCCTTTCCTTGCACATAAACCCTAGTGCAGCATCATTCTGATTTGATGTGTTTTTAACTGTAATATCTTTACAGGTTCTTCCGTTCATGCAGGGCGGAGCTAGAGTATAGCTTATGAGTTCGGTCAAATTCAGTATAGCTTATGAGTTCGATCAAACCCAATAATTTTGATCCAAGTATAATATTTACCTTAAAAATTCACTTATTCTGATAACTTAAAAAGACTCCAATCTCGAATTTCTAAATTTTAAATTCTGACTATGTCTCTATCTGTCATATGCTTGCAATCATGACGCACACTACTAGAAATTCGGGAAAAAAACGACCACAAAAAGCGACCAAAGTTAGTCGCTTACAGGTCAAAAAGCGACCAAAAAGCGACCAAACAGGCCTGGTCGATATTATGCTGGTCCCTTTACCTTAGGGATCAAAGTTGGTCGCTAATTAGCGACGAACTTTGGTCTCTAAGGTAAAAGGACCAAATATTCCGGATAAACAATATACCGACCAACTTTGGTCGCTTTATTATTTTAGTAATATAAATTTAGCGACCAAAGTTGGTCTCTAATCTTAAATTACGTTTGTTTATTTATTATTAATCAATATAAAGCGACCAACTTTGGTCTGTAAAGAAAATATTATATTTTAAAATCTGGAAAATGGAGACCAAAGTTGGTCGCTATTGTTTTAACGGCTTACATTTATATTATTTAGATAGTAAATACAAAAGTGATTTTTAATTTTGACCAATGTTGACCTGAAAAGAGACCAACTTTGGTCGCTACTTTTTCAGAAATTANTTGGTCGTCTAACTTTTTTCAGAAATTATATTTAGCGATCAAAGTTGGTCGCCAATTATCCAGAAATTAAATTTAGCGACCAAAGTTGGTCGATAAATTTAAATCAGATTTATTTATATTTTATATAATATTTAAAATAATAATATAATTATTAAACGTTGGAACTGGGTCCCAGATTAGCGACCAAAGTTGGTCTCCATTTTAGTAAGCGGCCAACTTTGGTCGCTAACTTTGAATTATATTTATTTATATTTTATAAAAAATTTTAAATAATAATATAATTATTAAAATTTTATAACTGGGTCCCATATTAGCTACCCAAGTTGGTCTCTATCTGCTTACCCTTCAATGAGTGACCAACTTTGGTCGCTAAATTTAAATTTTATTTATTTATATTTTATAGTTTTTTTAAATAATATTATAATTATTAAAATTTTATAAGTGGGTCTCCCTTTAGCGACCAACGTTGGTCGCTAATCTCAGTATTTCTTTGACCAAGCAAGTCTGACCAGTCCGGTCAATATTTTGACGAAATTATCGACCAAAAAGCGACCAACCTTGGTCGCTAATGTATTTAAAATAATTATTTTATTATTTTCTCCAATTTAGCGACCAACTTTGGTCGCTTTTCTTGACAGACCAATTTTGGTCGCCAAATTTTGGTCACTTTTTTCCGGAATTCTAGTAGTGGCAGGGTTTGCGAGCCAACAACTTACTATGATCAACATGTGTTAGAACATTAGAAACTTAGAGAGATCGAAGAACAAACAAGCTGTTCAAATGATTCACAATCTTTTGTGATATGCAAAGCGAGGAGAAGAATTCAAGATATAGAGAAAGTACTTTAGAATAAGTGATCTTGTTAATTATGTGTACATATTTTCCTCCTTTCATTTCATTTTTTTGTACATTATTTAAGTAGACACGAAACTTAAAAAAGAAAAGAAGTTTTTAAAAAAATTTTTTTATCATAAACCTACTATAACATTTTTATATGGAGTTAAATATAGCACTTGAGAAATCTTTTCATATTTATTAGATTTGAACCCATAAATTTAAAGATTGAGTTCAACGTTAAGAATATTAACAGTTGAATCCATCAAGTTCAAATACTGGATCTGTGTTGGCGGTTTAAGTTAAATTATTTAAAATGTAGAAAGCTCTCATTCTTTCTTAAACGAACTAAAAAATGAAATGTTGTCACGTAAACTGGAATGGAAGGAGTAATTTTGTTTGTGCGTGCATACGATCATAGGTGGATTCATGATTTGAACTTGATGGATTCGAATTTTAATGTTTTTAGCACTAAACTCATTGTATCTTTAAATTTATGGGTTCAACTTTAATAAATATGAAAAACTTTCCCCTATTATTATGCACCGTTTCAAAAATACAAGGTTCAATTAAACCCATTACCGAAAGGCTAAGAGCCCGTTTGGACATAAGAAATTTTTTTCATTTTTTGAAAAAATTTCTTTCGAAATCAGCGTTTGTTCGTAAAATTTCCAATTTTCACTTGAAGATGCATTTTGGAATTTTTTAAAAATTTGAATAACTACCAAAAGTTGTTTTTCAAAATTTTCACTCAGATCACTCACAAAACTTCAAAAATAACCCAAAATTATATTCATGTCCAAACGCAACTTTAATTTCAAATACTATTTTCACTTGAATTTTTTTTTTTCACTTTTTTGGAAATTTTACAAATTTTATGTCCAAACGCCCACTAAATCTACCACTACGTACTGACAGGGCCATGCTAATCTTTGATCTGCTTTACGGTCGTAAGTGTATTGAATTACTGCATTTGGATCATGTCAAGACCAAGTGTAACGTGGCTGGTACTAGCTATTTACAGCATAGGTTTTTTCATTTCTTGATTAGATTTGACACCATTATAATCATAGTGGAAGAAGATCCCATGAGAGAAAGTCAGACAAATTAATAAGTCAATATATGAACAGGGTAGGGTATGAATTTCATTGAACTAGGACACAATAATTTCTAGCAATTCATGTGATGTTACCTGCTATATTATAAGTTATTTCACATGCAGGGGCGGAGTTAGAGACCGAGGCGCGGCAAGGGGCGGAGTTAGAGACCGAGGCGCGGGTCTGTCGGACCCAGTAACTTTCGTCCAAATTTTATATTTGTTTTGAGAAATTCATTTAATATGTTCAAACTATTAATTTAGAACCCAATAACTTAAAAGGGCTAAAATCCTGAACTCGGAAACTTCAGATTTTGGCTCCACCTCTGTTCATATGCATGTTTTTGCCTTAGTTTAAGGAGCATGACTCATATTCCTCCGACATTATATGTTATTGTTATTATATTCATTATTATTCTTCTAGGTATGCAATTATGATTTAGGATTAATTTGTCTCATATTTAAAACGGCATTTTAATGTGGAGAAATTTGTCATTTAACACATGTTATATCTACATAATTAACCTAATATTCACTCACCTGAATGCTTAAACTAAAAATAATTGTTTGATGTATAATATACTAGTATAGTACCCGCGCGATGCGCGGTTTATTTTAACTAAACTTATCATAGCAAGGAATACTCTGCACATAGTAGAAAGCAACAAATTCTTCAAATTGGATCAGATTATTAAGAAAAGGTTCTTAACTATTTTTATGAAATTTATGAAGTATACATGTTGAGGGTCTTTGATCAGCTGTTATATCCAGTAACTTTTTATTATGTTCTTCCAAGATTTGCTGGGAAATTTGGAATTAAATAGCGTTAATGTAACTGACACTTCTTTCAAACAATATACAACACAGCAAATCGGGAAAGGCAGATGCCTTGCGTTATTCTATTTTGGAGAAGAATTATGGGTAGATAATCTAAGGAAAAGGACTCAATTTCTTCATGTCTTAAAAAATAGCCACTGCACCCTTTCCATAAAAAATTAGCTCATCACAAAATGCAGATAACATGTGGAGCAAATTGACAGAAAAACACCATCAACTGCTGCTAGTGCTGGCTATTCCAGATGCACCACCAGCATCACTGCGAAAAAACATTCAAAGAAAATTCAAAGCAGCATTATGCAACTGCTAAAAGAGCGCTGGAACCAAATGATAGCTATCATGTGTTACATGAATTTGCAAACACTCAGTCGAAGTTAAGAAAAATAAAAATAATGAATCGAAAAATTGAATTCAGAATGCACTGGCTAATTCTTAAATAGCAGCCCCTTAGAGTGGCTACCTAATGTCATTTCTACGATCCGATACATCCATCAATTGCACCTAAGCACATGAACTTAAGCAGACATGAGAAGATAATTTCCAACCATAAAATGGGTTGGTCTCTCATAGCAAGAAACCACAAACTGATCATCTCACCCAGAAACTAACTTGAATAAATACATTATTTTCAATGGCAAACTTGAGCTGCAGTTGCCTTATACTCTTTTAGCCAAACTAAGTATGTGGCATACACGTTTGGTTTCTACCATTTAGGATTATCTTTGCTGCACCCATCAACATTTAATTTTACCCGGTCTCCTATCTGGTTTGCTCCATCTAACAGCTTGAGAGTGAATAGAAAGTTCTAACTTCTCCANTAAATCCCTAAAACGCTAATGCAGATTTTTGGATTTTTTATGGATTAAAATGCATAAAATGAAATGCAACAATTACCAAAGAATGACCACAAAAATTCAACTACAAAATTATAAAATATTGAAAAAAAATTATTTTGCTTGAAATTTGGGAATTACTGCTTAGGGCAAAAATCACATGCTCACACCGGGCATGCTCCACATCTCGGGTCAATCGCAGCTCGGCCTCTTTGGACACCTTCCTGGATTGAGCATTTGCAGTAGCAGCATCCTCTTTATGAGAAGACACGAACGCCTCTGCTTCAGCCCTTACCTCGGATAGCGTAGCAACCAACTCAGTATGTAGACCCTTATACTTATTACTCTCCGACCTCGCGTCATCAAGTTGATGCCCGACCAAGACCACCTCCCCTTGGAGGGTATCTCTTTCAGAGACTATCTCACTCACGTGCCGTCTGAGTTCGAGAATTTCAGAGTCCCTGGCTCGAAGCTCCTTCTACATTAGGACATCTTTCTTCTCAAGCTGCAAAGATCGACCCAGAGGTGTTAAAGCACTGAAGTCAGATAAACATGTAGACAAAAACAAACAAGAGCTATATAACCTGCTCAGTGAGATGAATCCTTTCTCGGGACGCCGCCTCCAAACAATCCCGAAGGCCACGGAGTTCCTCCTCCCTCTTGGTAGAAAGAGCTCTGAACTCATCAGCTTCTAAGGTGAGCTTCTTGTGCTCACCCTCGTAACGAGTCAGCTCGGTTTGAAACCTGGCGAAGGTCTGATTGTAAAGCACCTTAACCTGGAACCACGAAATAAATAAGGTTAGCAAGTCAAAAATCGGGGCACCAAGCAGAATTTATGAAAAGATTACCCGCTCACAGAGCCTGTCGATCTCACTGAAAATAAGCGAGGCGTCAAGCTCAGGCTTTTCCTCAGGCGCAGCAAAAAGCCTTTCAAACACATTTTTATCTCCGACGGACGCCCCCACGTCTAAAGACTCTTTATTTTGGGCATCCCGCATCTGCCTCGGAGAAAAAGTCGATCCCAAAGGGGAATCGCTCACTTCAATAACCCCGACTGGATCAATTGGGGCTGTCTCCTGTTTCTGGAGAGCTTCAGAGCTAGGCTCCCCCAGACCGCCTAATGAACGCACCTCCGCTCGAGGAAAGTTTTGGCCGTCAATTAACTTGGGGATATCACCTGGAGAACCCTCGAAAGCCTCTTCAGTCCGAGGTAGGACAACGGCGAAATCAAGTTCCGATTTAGAAGCCATCGACTCTGCGTTATATGGGACAGTCAGGTTTTCTCCCCCCACGGGTGCTTTCGAGGAATCATCTTTTCCTTCGCCTTCAGCTCGGGGACTCCCCGGCACTTCTAACTGTTGAATCAGCCTTAGGTTCTTCCACTTTGGCTTTCTTGAATTTTGGGGGATGAGTCGACAACCTCTTTCGTTTTTTCTTATCTTCATCAGGTTTCGGGCTATCCGCTTCACCAAGCGGTGCTTCCCTCATCAAGAAGACCTTCCCCAGACCTGCACAAATAAACACAGGGAACGAGGATGCTATCAGTGATAGTTCTTTTGTGAGATACAATTACAGCAGAAGTAAAGGCTCACTGTGGTCCTTGGCTTCCCATCGGGCCTGGGACAGATCGCGCCACACACGCTCAACGTATGGGCAAATCAAATCTAGCTGGTTGACCCAGCTCGAGAGATCCTTAACCGCATTAGGTTACACTGGGACGGCTGCATCAACAGAGGAAGTCAGCTGGTAGGGAAATGTACCCAAAAAGAAACAAGAGAACATTTAGTTGGCATATCTACTTACATTTCATGTTCCACCTTACGGGGAACGAAATCCTCCCCACTGGAATCAGGTCCGAAGTCCTAACTCGGACGAAACGGCTCATCCACCCTCCGTTCCTAAACTCGTCGGTACAGGCAAAAAGGGCTCTCGAGGCCCGACAGTGGAGCTTAATTAGGCCCCCACGGAAGAGTCGGGGACTGTACATTCTGATCAGGTGGTCGAGGGTGAAAGGCATCCCCTTAATCATGTTCACGTAATGTCCGGTCATGTAAATAAAGCGCCAAAACAAAGGATGTATTTGGCCGAGAGTCACTCGATATCATTCGCAAAAGTCGAGGATCACAGGGTCTATTGAAGGTGAGGATGGCTCCATCGGGCCAAGGGTAAATGGATAAGTATACACACTGAGGAAATCGACCTTGTACGTCGTTATGTCCTCCACTCGAGAAGGAATCTCCACTAACACCGCATCCCCCAGTGGCAGTCGGTCTTCACCCTTTCGGCGTCTGATATCAAACTAATATATCGGGACACAGGTTCGCATCGTCCCGGCTTCGAGGAAGGTTTTTCGGTCTTAAAATCGGAGGTCGTTTCAAAGGCTCCTGGAACGCATTCCCTAACGAGAGGGGGCTTTGTTGCTTTGCCCTTAGACGAGCGCGAGGAAGAGGAAGGCACATCTTCCTGAAGGACATGGGCGGAAGGTTTTGCCATTCTTGTTAAAAGATTTCAGAGGAGAAAAGAAAATTGCGTTTCAGAAGAGAAAACAAGAGAGAAGTAAGAAGAACTCTTTTGAGGGCTTGGTGGTGCAGTGGAAAGTAAGGAACGAAAGAAGAAGTATTTATAGAGATCTAACGTGTACGTTGGAGCGGACCAAAGGACAGCCAACCGATTAGTTCAAAGATTTTTAAGGGCTGTGTGGACGCGACCTTTAGACACCTTATCATTTTACTCTAAGAAACGAAGAGACTATCTGTATGCGGCTAAAATCGGAAAGCCCGATCTTACGACCATTGTGCCTTACCGTAGCTTCACCTTGACAGCTCGAGGTTCGTCCTCGAGGGTTCTTTATGAACGACCTCGGGGCAGCGCAAACCGATGGTTACCATGAACAAGCGGGAAGTTCCAAAGGCACGTGACCAAAACTGACAATACCTGCAAGAGAAGCGCTAGTCTGTACCAAACTAGTGAATAGTTGTACTAGCTACTTTTCTTTGTAATAATTACACATGTACTGTGTTGGGATTTCCCTTCCTATATAAAGGGGACCTTTACCATTTTGTAAGAAGGACAACATTCAATACAAGAAGAAGAACATTCTTTGCTCTCTAACTTAGACATATTCTCCCTTGATTCTATTGCTTACATTTATTACATTACTTGCGTTTATTGTGTTTTCATTGATTGTTCTTTACTTATTACTCATCATTGATCATAAAGAACCTTCATCAAAGCTCTCAGAACTATTAATTCTCCGTCGACTATCCACAGTCTAACGTTTAGCTCGACCCCGAGGCCCCATATAACCTAGCTCGAGACCCCGATTCTCAATCAGTCAGTTTGCTTGACATACTGCCTTCAAGTTTTTCTCTTATTTTCTACTTTCGCACTTAGCATATACTGCCTAGCAACTAGCATAAAAATAAATCACGTATTTTTAGAACCACAAAATCAAATCTAATTGTAATTACCATTTTCAAGGTAAACAGAAGAAAAATGACTTCATGAGGAAAAATTTTTGAAAAATATTTAAGCCAATTAAACATAGAAAAGTTAATAAACATATTTCGAAAAATATTTTCCTTTCATACAAAATACACCCATAGCGGAAAAAGAAATAAGGGGAGTTGAAGAAGAAGACACAGAAAAAGAGAAGCAATAGAAGAAGCGAGAAAGAGAAGAAGAGAAGACAGTTGCCTTTTTTATTGACTGGCTATGCTTTAAATACAAAACCAAATAATGGCCATCCCTGTAACAGAAAGTGAGTTCGGCCAGCAGGGAAAAGGGCTGAGCAGCCCAAATTATAGTGGACTTGTAGGTAAAAGTGAAGCCATTTCGAGGAGATAAAATTCACAAATAGCCACTTTTTAGTTCCTATAATTGAAAAATAGTCATGAATTATCCAATTCCTGAGGAATTTCACACGACTCCACCATAGATACGAAGCTGTGAAGGTTGAGAATAAAGGTAGCGGGTTAGGTAGCCGAGCGTTGCCCCTGTTTGTCACAGTAGCTTTGATACATCTCTTAGCTTCTTTTATCCCTAGATTGTTGTTATTTCTTATTGGTGCCTTTTTTTCTGTTTTTGTTTGCATTACTTAGTGCTAGTTTTATATTTTTGCTTTGGTTGTCAGATTGATTTGCTTGATGTTACCCCTTCCCTTTTTCCTCCCTGAGCCGACGGTCTACCGGAAACAGCCTCTTTGCCTTTTAAAGGCAGAGAAGGTCTGCGTACACTTTACCATCCCCAAACCCCACTTATGAGACTACACTGGGTTTCTTGTTGTTGTTATTGTAGTATTAACATAGCTATTTTTCAATTAAAATGCTGAAAATTAGCTAGCCCGTGTTGTTACAATATTTTTCCAGAGAGGTCTGAAAAGTAGTAATCAGCAAAAAGCATTTGGTTGGGAAAATTCCTTTCATTTTCGATTCGGGGTAACGACCCAAATCCAACAGAGCATAACACTCTTAACCAGTGTTGAATTTGAATTCGCCAGACCAAAATCTTTCTTTTCGATCAGATATGATAGCAATAGTCCATGGGACTGAAACACTCTATGCCCATAGACATAAATTTGAATAGACAAAGTATATTGAATTGAGTATGGGGCACATTCAAAAGAAACTCTACAGGACTACATCACATCAAACATGTACTCAACTTCTCTTTCCAATAACACTAACCATATCCATATCAAAGTTACCTGAAATGACAGTATTCAAGCGAAACAGTTAATTTCTGAATCAAATTGGAGTCGAGTTTCAAACAGATTCTTCTTGACTTCGATGATTTTCCAACGGTAGGATCATCGAAGGTTGGAAAAGGAGATTAAAAGCTGACTAGAGTAGGGGTAAGCGGCAGGGGCGTACGTAGAACTTTTAGTAAGCGGTGTCACAATTAATTGATTGCCGATGATCCAAAGGAGTTCCGAGAGATGACGAGAATGAGAAGCCGAGCAAATTAGCAGCAAGCCAGCACAAATAAAAATTGCAAATCCAAGGAGAGGTTTTTCCTGAGCGTTTAAGAGGTGTCAAATAGAATTGTTATTGCATTTTCTATTGTAAATCATCCTCTGTCTCGTGGGGAGGTCAGCAGTCCGAATCTCAAAAAATATCAGCCCCTCTTTTTTAGAGAATCAGGCTCAAAAAACGAAAAGTCTTGTAGGTAGGGGGATCATGCCCGCGACCTTTGCTATCTAAAATCAGGCTCAAAACGAAAAGTCATGTAGGCGGGGTGATCGATCCCGCGACCTTTGCTATCTAAAATCAAAAGACTTCACCATTTGAACTAGCAACTAAATGTTATTAAGTGATGTCACTTCAAGTAATATGCTGGCGTTTACTGGTCGCATGTCATCTACAGCAAAAGTATTTAATTAAATTTGCAATGAAGCGGTATCACGTGACACTGCTTCGAACTACGTGCGTCCAGCCCTTAGCGGGGCTGTGTACATCTATTCCAATCAAGGTGATAACTACACTCGGTAAATGGGAGAAAGATCAAACTGCGCTGGAGAGGAATCTTACCCATCATCTAGATTTTTTTTTTTTTTGTTTCATTCTTCAAGTTGCAACTAATCTTTTGATGGTCACGTCCCGCAGCTGCTTGAGCAGCAAGTCTTGCATGATGCTACTATATATGATCTGTGTTATCTTCTTCTACTATAACTGTCATTTTTGGATCCGCTTGCTTGCAGCTCGACTATTCCATCAAATTCTTGACCTCCCACTAGCACAACTCGGGGGTAAATCTGCCACCAAAACTTAGGCGGCTAGAAAGAAATCACCTAGCGTCTTTTGTCTGTATTGAAATTTGAACCTTAGTCTCTCATGGTTTACACCTATGTAATCGAAAGCTAAGCGACATTCTTGGGTACATGACCTTTACATATCATTACCAGAACAATGCTGGAAACCAAAAACTCAACATTTTCTGGATGCTATAATCCTGTGTGTTAAACACTATGGGGTCGTTTGGTATGAGGTATAAGAAGGTATAAGGGTGGTATAAGAATTTAATACCACCTTAATACTCTGTTTGGTTAGTAAACCAAGTATAAGTTATCCCGGTGTTAATTTTAACACTGGGATAACTTATACCTTATAAAAGGTGGGGTAATTAACACCGGTATATCTTATACCTTCTTCTTAGAAATTATGCAATTGTCATTCTTAATACAACATACCAAACAATGAATAAACAACAATCCCAGCATAACTTATCCCAATATAACTTATACCGGTATAAATCATATTCCAACCAAACGACCCCTATAAGTACTGAGGACTAGTCTCTTTTACACAAATTTAAGATCCCGCAAGTGGCTTACTGAACCTGATACAATGAGGAATCATAGACCACATAATTCTATGCAACATTCCAAAACCCATTATGTGCTACAACAATGACAAACAGATGGTCAATCAACTACTTTCATAATATAGCACTTCCATTTCTAGAAGGGGAAAAGAAAAGGAAATATGAAGGCCCCATACAGCATTCTCAGGCTTCCAAAATTCATACATACAAAATTAATACCACCACTTTCTACACAGGTATATACAGATTCCCGGCCGTGCTTCTTCCATGAAAAATTATGCACAGTAATGCTGATAACAAGTTATTATGAGCAGATAAACTGACCAGGTGCACTCCACACCAATAAACATCTGATTAAAGATCTATCCATTCTGAAACTTAATAGGCTGTAAAAGATACATAGAAGAGATCCGAGTCTCAAATGCTCATTTCCATCAAAGTTCACGAAATATCATCGACAGATGTAATTTTTTTGGAACCTTACCTTTTCTCCTTCCAACTTGTAACAACCATACACGGAGCCAGTATCAAGGGAACTGATAATTCCACACTTCAAAAGAGAAAAGCTAGTTTTGAATTTTGAGACGCATAAATATAAAATAGTCCACGGTTGAAACACATTATTATGTCAACAGAAAAGAGACTTGAACTTCAATAGAGAAAGCACTTATATAGAGCTGAACGCACATTTTAAAAGAAAGAACCAACTGATTACTAGATATTGAGTTAAATGAGACAGCTAGCTTTCAACAGACTCGGAACACATAAAAACTGAAAATTCACAAGACTTGCAGTTTCAGAGGAGATCTTATACATAAAGGTCTTGATTTTTATAACTAGGTGAAGGGGATAAAAGGTTAAGAAGAAAAGCCCCAGTTATTTGCTAGTATTACACATCATTTTCTTTGAGTCCGGACACAAGAGGGAAAATAGCATAGGAAAAAATGAAAAACAGATAGCAGACAAAGGTACATCTCATAGCATGCAGTCTCTTCTGGTAGGCAACCTTTCAAAGAAATTAAGTGGCATAGACGGAAGCTTGAAGCGTAACCGCGGATGTCTTAATGTATTAAATCCAGTAAGGAGTACCAGAACTTGGAAAGGCATGATATAGACTACAATGGCAGCAACCAAGCAGAAAATCACAAGCATGGGTGTCTCCCTAGTGTCACGCCAGCTCAGCAATGATAGCAGCCTCTCCATTTGAGCAGCCCAGTCATCAAACAGAGTCTGAATACTCCATGCAATCATTCTCAAACGGTCATATCTCATACTAACAATATCCGATGAAAATGAAGTTGGAAAACTATCAAATTCCTCAGATAATCCATCTTTAAGAGCAGTATCAGCACAGAAAATACTAGTATCTGTGAGTGGAGGATCCACTGGCCTCCATCTGTAGTTCCAAACACTGATTTAGGAGAGGGAGAGAAAAAAAACAGGTAGGATATGTTTTGGATATAGAACCAGTATGATGAACATGATATGGATCAGAAAAGTGGTTATGGGGTTTCTCCAATTACATATTTGATCAAATCTTTTTGCTACAGCCTCTAAAATACCCATAAGCCTGAAAAAGTTAACCCTGCTTTTCCTTAAACGCCAGTAGGAATACTCTTCATGAACTTAAATTCCTCTTAACCAAAGAAAACTTGCTGACTTAAATTCCTCTTAACCAAACACTTTGTTTTCCACATAAACTTAAATTCCTTTTGCTCCTCTTTAATTCTCTCTTTTCCTTTGATACTGACTTACAATCAGAAAGAAAGGAATTAAAAGCAGAGAAATCTAATTTCCTCTTATGGAAAATAATCACCAACCACAAATTAACCCTTCTTCTCAGCTCACAAAGACTTCAAGATTTAAGAGAATATGTGTTTTTTGTGGGAGTAGTCCTGGCAATAAACCTAGTTATCAGCTTGCTGCTATTCAACTTGGCAACCAATTGGTATATCTCCTCTATTCCTCTCTTCTTTTTCTTTTTGTTTAAGAAATCACGGCAGCTCGGTGCACAAGGTATTCTGTGTTCACGCAGAGTCCGGGAATGGGTCGCACACCCCTTGGGTGGCTGGCTACATACAAGTATAGCCAAATTAAGATGAGATGGGACGGCCGTTCAGAGGCTGCTATGTAGACAACCTACCCTAATACAAGTATTAGTGGCTGTTTTCACGGCTCGAAGTTGTGACCTATAAGTCACACGCAAGCAATTTTCTATTGCTCCCATGCTCCCCTTCATTCTTTATGATTGCATGAAAACAAATATAACCATAATACCATATGAAACAGAGACCAATCAGCACTACCTCTTTTCCCAAAGATGGATCAGCACGATGACTCAGTCTCATTATGACAATCTGCTGGGCATGGTGCCTCAAGTCGTAAACCTGTTTAGGTGTTAAAGGATGAAGATAGTGCATCTTGGGTAACAGTGGCTGAGAGTACATATACGTCATATTCAACAATGATGAGCAAATAAAACGCATAGTCAAGCAAATCTCACCCGTCTTCCTCAGCCCACTAGTATCAAAGAGCATTAGCGGATAAGAATGTGTGTAGACTCGGCCTGTTTCAAGAGTGGAAAGACGAATCCTAACCTTTCCAATCCTCAAGTCCTTTGCATCTTCAGATTTATCTCCTCCTTGCGGTTGGCAATTATCAAATACACCTATAGTTATAACAGTGCAAGGGTCAAATACCTCCCAAGTGTAATGCTCATTCCACGTGGGAGAAAGGCTATCAGTAATCGTCCTAGTTCCGACCCACTTCTGCCCATATTTGGCGACACAATAGGCATCTGTTGTTTCCTGCCTGTCTTGTCTCTTCATTGGCTTGACGCCCTGAGCATTCAAAATACCCAATTCAAGCACGCCAATACTGGACTTACACAATTGCTTTGCGGTTGGTCTAAGATCACTACTGTAACAGGTAGACTCGTCCAGAAGATGGTAACCTCCCTCCAGAGATATCCTCATCAGGATCTTGCTAGCAAACCCGACTTTCTTCTTCTTTTCACCGCCAACTTTAACCTGCTTCTCAAGTTCATACCACTTACAGGTCACAGGTTTCTCATCCAACCTCATATCCACATGTGGCAAACGAATCGCAAACCTCCCAAGAACCTCATCCTTGTTAGGTGAAACTTTATCTTCCACAGTAAGAATCAACAGCTGATCAAATGGTTCTGCAGCTACAAACATTAGATCCTCGTTCCAGCAGGGATTGATAGTCATACTCGTGGAAACCTTTGTACAACATGTCTGATTTCCGAGGATGGCTTTTACGAAAACTTGCGGTTGCCGGATCCTATACATATCACTTGGAGTCAAGTCCTGGAACTCAATCACATTAACTCTCAGGTACCAAAGCTTTGGCAAGAGGTACACCTTAGATCTTACATTTGCAAGGACATCAGCACTACTAACAGCAGAAGCATCTGAATGCCAAGCTTCAGGAAATGTTTCATCCGCTTGAGCACCCATCCAAAGAGCCAACAGCAACTCCCCTTTGTCTTTCGACGACCCACTCCTATCCTCCAATCTATACCACTGAGGAACTAAGGTCTCAGGGGGAACCATTTTTGGGATCTCACAACTTAAATCAAACATATAGCGACCAACAAAATCATCATCAGAAACATCCTTATCTTTCACGGTCACCTCAAGTACAGAAGCCTGAATCCTATCTTGGGAGAAAGCAAACGTCTGATTCCATTCAGGATTTGACGTCTTCTCAAAATGGTGGGTCGTATACTTATTGTCCCCGAGCCTAACCTCAACATAAGGATCGAGACTACCCGTAAGATCGTTCGTAGGTAAATCTCTAGCCTTCACCACCCGGACACAAAGATATTCCATTTGCTCAACCTAATCTTCACTCCACCAAAGTTGGAGCTCCTCTCCTTGAGTGGAAAAAGATTCTTTTTTCTTTTTGGTCTCTAATACTACAATGATCAATAAGTAAAGCAGAAGAGGTCTCAGCAGAGATTGGAAGTTAATAATGAAGACAGACAACTCAGTGCTATATTAATGTTCACAAATCCAAACATGGACATAGACAAGGCAGGCAATAACATGAAAAACATCAAAATCTAATATCTGTCATTGGAAAAATTCAAGGGCTAAATAGAGGGAAAAGAACCTCAGAAATGATACTTGGAAAATAGCAGAACCATTCACCACTGTTGATCTGAATGCTTCAATCCTGCATAACATCAATAATGAAGAAAACCAATTTCAGACACAAAAATTGGGCTCGTTATATCCAATTCAATTATCAAAATTTCAGTTTTTCCGAGGAATAGGGATGATATTGAACTAAATTATGATTAAAATATCTAAAATAATACTCCAAACTGAAAAAAAAAAAAAAATACTATCTTATAGCAGTAATCAATAATATAGAGCCTATTTGAATTAGCTGATTTGAAGTAGCTGATAAGCATTAGGTGTTGATAAACATTTTTAAGTACTGAAACTAATTTAATAAATAAGCAGTTACGTGTTTGGATACAAGTGATGAAATAGATAATAATTGCTGCAGTATTTGATAAAAAAGTGTTAGATAAACTCTTTTTCTGTTGAAATGACTTAAATAACCTTAGAACTATTTACACATATAATGGCGTAATTTCTTCAAAATTTTAGATTCCGAATCGATCCAAATACAAAATATTTTGTTTGACACTTTATTTTAAATACAATTGTGCTTAGATAAGATAACTTTTATGATAAATATAATTTATTTTATGATAAGCATATAATCATAAGTTATAATAATTAATAAATTGACAAAAGTTTCTCAGTAAAAAATAAACCTAAATAGGACAAAATATTTGAAGAGAAACAAACACTATCTTCATCACCACAACACTTAGAAAGCAATACACCAAAAATTTGATATGTCCTCATTTATTACACACAATTCAAAGATTAATACACAATCACATAGATACAAATATGCAAGCGAATAGAGAATTTGCTTATCTTAAATAATCAATGAGAATTGCAGACTTGAAGAGGCGGCAGGGGTTTAGGTTGAAACAATACTTGAGACGGCCAGTATGGATGTAATAGTTTTGTTCTAAAAAAGAATATTTTAAGTATAAAATAGTAAAAATCTTGGTCAAACTTAAAGTGCTTATAAGCTAAAAATTCATAGGTTACGAGTGACCAGCTTATCGCTTTTGACTTATTTTTGACACTTTTAACTTTACCAAAAGCGTAGATTAGCCAAAAAGTGCTAGTTTGACCAGCTTATAAGCTTAGCCAAACACCCTCATAGTCTTGCAAGAAAATAAATGAAAAAAAAAGAAGCTTCAAGTCATTTTACAGGTTGCAGTTACGCAGCTGCAAAACACAAAAGGTTGGGAATAAATATGAGAATGCAAAAGGACCAAATTGTTTACCTACAAAGATCTTTTGTCGGAACTGACCCCTGAAGTCCAAATAAGACTTTCATCAGCAGAGATATATTCTTCTCTGTTTTTCTTTACTTTTTCCTATTTTTCACTAGACATTTTATTCCGGTACCCACATACAGAAGAACCTGCCCCAATAAAGTCAACGAAAACAAAAAATGATTATGAATGTCTTAAATCGGTTCATTTCAATCATATTCATTGTCCACGACAGTCGAGTGATACTAAAGTAATTTCTCACTTCAATCTACTATAAGTGACCAATTTATTTTTTTATTTTGATCCAAAATAACTGTCTATTTATACAATCAAGAAAAAATTTAATTTATTTTTCCAAAATTATCCTTATGTACGTATCGCTAAAAAGTTATTTACTCCTCACATTTGAGAAGAGAAGTAAGTGCTACTATAATTATGCGGCAACATTTAATTAAGGATAGTTTAGTCACACTAACTATTTTATCTAGAATTTAGTATTTCCTTGATGGGTGTCCAAAACAAATTGGTCACTTATTGTGGACCAGAGGGAGTAGTTTATTACCCTTCCTTTCAATTTAGATAAGGTAGTTTGACTGAGCACAGAGTTTAAGAAAAAAAAAGACTTTTGAAACTTGTGGTCTTAAAAGCTTAGGGGATAAAAGCTTTGTGGGACCATGATATTTGTGTGGTTATAAAAACTTCTCATTAAGGGTTAAATGTGTAAAATGAAGAGTGTAAAATTGATATTTCAAAATTTAGAAATGTGTCATTTATTTTGGAACATACTAAAAAGGAAGTACCTCATATAATTTGAAACAGAAGGAGTACTTTATTTAGTACTCCATTCGTCCCAATTTAACTGTTATATTAATTAACTAGTATAGTACCCGCGCGATGCGCGGTTTATTTTAACTAAACTTATCATAGCAAGGAATACTCTGCACATAGTAGAAAGCAACAAATTCTTCAAATTGGATCAGATTATTAAGAAAAGGTTCTTAACTATTTTTATGAAATTTATGAAGTATACATGTTGAGGGTCTTTGATCAGCTGTTATATCCAGTAACTTTTTATTATGTTCTTCCAAGATTTACTTGGAAAATTGGAATTAAATAGCGTTAATGTAACTGACATTTCTTTCAAACAATATACAACACAGCAAATCGGGAAAGGCAGATGCCTTGCATTATTCTATTTTGGAGAAGAATTATGGGTTGATAATCTAAGGAAAAGGACTCAATTTCTTCATGTCTTAAAAAATAGCCACTGCACCCTTTCCATAAAAAATTAGCTCATCACAAAATGCAGATAACATGTGGAGCAAATTGACAGAAAAACACCATCAACTGCTGCTAGTGCTGGCTTTTTACTCTCATTTGCAGCAACATCACTATGAAAAAACATTCAAAGAAAATTCAAAGCAGCATTATGCAACTGTTAAAAGAGCGTTGGAACCAAATGATAGCTATCATGTGTTACATGAATTTGCAAACACTCAGTCGAAGTTAAGAAAAATAAAAATAATGGATCGAAAAATTGAATTCAGAATGCACTGGCTAATTCTTAAATAGCAGCCCCTTAGAGTGGCTACCTAATGTTATTTCTACGATCCGATACATCCATCAATTGCACCTAAGCACATGAACTTAATCAGACTTGAGAAGATAATTTCCAACCATAAAATAGGTTGGTCTCTCATAGCAAGAAACCACAAACTGATCATCTCACCCAGAAACTAACTTGAATAAATACATTATTTTCAATGGCAAACTTAAGCTGCAGTTGCCTTATACTCTTTTAGCCAAACTAAGTATGTGGCATACACGTTTGGTTTCTACCATTTAGGATTATCTTTGCTGCACCCATCAACATTCAATTTTACCCGGCCCCTATCTGGTTTGCTCCATCTAACAGCTTGAGAGTGAATAGAAAGTTCTAACTTCTCCACATACTTACACTTGTCGATCCAGAGTTGTGGAAGTTGTAGATTAGGAAACTGACATCTAAGGATTAAAGTTAAATAGTTTGAAACTTGTCTGATGATATGCCACCCTGACATGGGTTTATTATCAAACCTTGCTGCACATCTGTTCAACCATATTTCCCAGCAAATCACTGTCGGAATACACTGGAGTAACACAGAGTGAACTCCATTTCTTCCTTTAGCCAACCACCAATTCATGATAGTTTGTCTTAGATGACCATTGTTAAATCTAACTCCAGCAATATTGCAGAAATATAACCAAACCTGTCTAGCAATTTGCCTAAAAGAGTATTGAATTTGAAGCACAAATACAAACACATGCAAGGACTAAATGTACCAGTAATATAAAAAGTGCATGAAACTTATACAAACAGAGGTAACTTAGCACAACGACAACCATTCCTCCGCTCAGCACCTCAGACTCCTTAGAGTTAGTCCAGCGCCAGCTTCCTCAAGCATCTGCACGCAACAAAAGCGCAAGAGTTATGATAAGCTTGCTGTAATTAAAGCATGATACTAACACCCAATATTATACCTCAATAGTACGAACAACATTAATAAAACCGTTTGCTTGAGCAACTTCGAGTAGAGTTTGGCAACCATCATTCTTGATCAGCAGATTTGCTAGTGCAAAAATTTAGTTGTAAATTAGATCAATACATTAGAGCAGTTGAAAACTATGTAGATCTGATACTAAATCATCCAGGAAAGCAGTCCGGAAAACATCTACCGAGCAAAAGGAGAAAGCACAAGCATTGGCCTTTTTATTTTTTGAGGTATAGAGTCGGTGCCTCGAATTGTGTCTTGATGTTTTGCACATTTCACTGAGCTGAGAAGTTTGGAAGAACCTATGTGCAGAGCTGTAACCACATGGGCACTTACAGAGTTTGTCTGCTTGAGAGGAAGGGGAATTGTAATATTTGGTCGCATAAAAGTTAAGGCGCAGGGATCACAATTTTAGGGATTTTAGGAATGGTCCCTCTGTTAATGAGAGTGAGATATGTATATAGTTGAGACAACACCTTTTGTACAGTTGTTCGTTACACTAATACATTTGATTGTTTTCTTGAAAGAACATCACAAATTTGTTCTATTATTCAATTCTAGCAACTTAACTCCCTTCCC
This sequence comes from Nicotiana attenuata, assembly GCF_001879085.1. Classification (NCBI taxonomy): domain Eukaryota; kingdom Viridiplantae; phylum Streptophyta; class Magnoliopsida; order Solanales; family Solanaceae; genus Nicotiana; species Nicotiana attenuata. The sequence continues at coordinate 95,676 of NW_017674024.1, forward strand.
TTTTAGCACAAGACTCAAAGTTTACATTTAGTTCATTTTGCAAAACTATAAATATGTACCTCCATAGGAAAGAAGTAATCGAATGATAAAAGAGCACTGGAACCAACAACACGAGCATCTAAAACCAACTGATGACCTTTTGAAAGAAACTAAACCATTTAAGACTTCGAAGCTACTAACCTGATGGTTGCAGCCCTCCTGCTTATGTTACTTCCGGAAAATCCAGTAATAGAAGTCAGATTACTTGTATAAGACTACTTACAATTAAATTCTCGACAGAAACATGTTGGACAATCTAAGGCTAAAGTAAGGAAATGCTCAGATATGATGCCCAATGCTAACTGCCATCCATTAGATTAGATGCAATAGAGGAAAAACCATTTTTTTACGGGGGAATAGGAGTCAAGCGGATGCTTATTTTTGTCTAATGCTGAAGTTGTGGTATTCAGGAAAAACTTGTCTCTCGTATGTGTTAAGTTTCAATGGCTGTACTTAAAATAAGATTCGCATATTCTGATCTTGACATGAACACACTTTGTTCTAATGCTAAGTTGAGGATTAGATACACAGGACCAGGCCTTACATTGCCACAACCTTGACTCCTAGCCGTGCATTTTTTGTTGTAAAGTTTATTTATTTGCAGATATGTGCAAGTCCAATCCTGTTCCTGTTTTCATATAGTAGGAGTCAAGGAACTTAGGAATCAATCTTTACTCTTGCACAACTCAATATGGAAGTTGGGGCTTTGTGGAGAAATGTTACTGTTACAAAAATAAGGTCTGCTTAACCCATAGTTTGCAATCACAATTCCATATCTTTTATGGTATTGGAAAATATGACAGAACAAAGGAGTTCCTTTCAACTCAATACTTCTGTGGCAATCCGACTATATGACAGCAAATATTCAATGATAAATTGCTGATAATGAACCACGACAAAAATAATAAGGATACCAATGCAGAATTTTATACCTTCATTTGAAACATAGTGACAATCAGTATTGCAGCAATCAGTATAGTATTGAGAAAAATGTAAGCATATTGACCTTCATGGAATGCAAGCCATGTATCTTGAGAAAAATGTCCAAGCTATTTGAAACATAGTGACAATCAGTATTGCAGCAAAGCGTGAAATTCCTTCATTTAACCTTGCCATCCAAAATCCACTTAGACTTAGAAACATCAGAACCATCGAATACGTGAAGCTGTTGTGTAGTATTGCATAACGACCAGAGGATGACATTGCCAATCTCAACATGCATAAATGCTGAAGGTGGTAGTTACATGAACTTACAACAGGTTTATTCCATACATGCTGAAAATAACATGAAGGTGGTTGTTTGATGGATCATGAACTTACAGGTTATTCAGCATGCAGATACCAATAATATGACCATACATTTCAAGGGAGAGTACTGGAAAGAGTCAAGTATTCCATATTGAACCACATAAGTATCGAGAACAACACTACAGAAAAGAGGAGCAGTCAACTAACTGAAAAATAATCAAGATACACGGCTTGCATTCCTCGTCAAAGATACTTGCCTTGAGGAGCTGCAAAGACTGGATAATACAAACTGATAAATCAAATTTCAGTATAGAAAGCAAAGAAGCAAGACCAATGTAATGCAGATATAATAGAAAACAAAATATACAGGTACTAAACTTCATATATAACGCAGTAACAGAGCACAAAAGTTTTAACTTATAAGTAGGACTTATACACCATCGCAATAACTTGGGCCATGATTCTGCGATGCCTCCAGGCAAATCAAATTCCATTAACTTTCCTTGGCTTCGGTAGAAGTCCTCAATTGGCTTACTCTGCAATCATAAAAAAGAGCTGAAATCATACAACTCTTCCTTGTAAATACTTGATAATTCCATCATGTCTAGATTCATCTCAAACCAAATTACGGAAAACTTCTTTATACACCACATTTGTAGCTTCATTCGTTATTTGTCCATCATCATCATAAACTAAAATCTTCAACCCTTTTCTACTCGTAACGCGTGAAAGAGCAACATACAGTTGTCCATGAGTAAATACTGGCTTCTTCAAAAATAATCCCACATGAGACAATGACTGGCCTTGACTTTTATTAATTGTCATGGCAAAAGATACAACAATTGAAAATTGTCTTCGCTGGAAATTAAAAGGTATTCTTGCATCTGATGGCGTCAACGTCATTCTCGGGATAAACACTTTTTGTCTAGCCATATTACCCGATAAAACCTTGGCTTCAATAACTCGATTTCCAAGTCTTGTGATGATCAACCTCGTTCCATTACACAATCCTGATGACTGGTCTATATTTCTCAGCAACATCACAGGAACACCAACCTTCAAAGTAATAGAGTGATTTGGAATTCCAGAACATTTAAAATACTGTTTAGGAATTCGGGTGTATGTACATGCTCCAAAGCTGAAAAAGAATGATCAGACATACAAACTGTATCAGAACTCAAATATGTCTTCTCAGGACTATGATTGAGTGAAACCATATATTCATTGATCGACTCGACCATATCAAGAGTCGGAGCAAGAATTGCTCTTTGTTGTAGGTAATCAATGTCATTGACATGGTTAAAGAAATCTGGATATGTACTTTCAACAATTGCCGATATTGGATCATCACAATTATTTATGAGAAGATCATCGGGGATTTGGACTTTCTCAATGCCATCAATGGAACTCCCAATCCTTCCATCACCGATTGCTAAATCCATTCAGAAAAGTTTTTTAACTCATCCAAATCTGCATCTAACTGATCTCTTTGTAACCTCGTATTCTTTGTTAGATTTAAGACTTCACAGTGGAACCACAAATACGAAGAATTCAGAGTAGCGTTAACAATATCTTGCCTAGATCCTTTTGCAATGACAGGCAAAATTTGTCTGAAGTCGCCACCAAGAACAACTGTTTTACCTCCAAAAGGTTTATCAACAGTTGATGTGTCTTTAAATCTAAGAATATCTCTAAGAGTTTGATCAAGAGCTTCAAAACAATATTTATGCATCATTGGTGCCTCATCCCAAATAATCAACTTTGTCTTTATAATCAAATTTGCTAGAGGACTACCTTGCTTTATATTGCATGTTGAATCTTCAGTTAGATTAAGAGGGATTGCAAATCTCGAATGAGCTGTTCTACCACCTGGTAACAAAAGAGATGCAATTCCACTTGATGCAACAGTTAACACGATGTCTCCTCTAGATCGTATTCCGGAAGACAGAGTCTTCCAAATAAAAGTCTTTCCAGTTCCTCCATAACCATACAAAAAGAAGAATCCACCTTTGGCTTCATTCACCGCCCTCATAATTTTGTCATAAACCGACTTTTGTTCAATTGTCAAATTCATTAATAATTGTTGATGTTCCTCTAACAGAGAACGACGATTATAACGCAATTCATCATGTATTAACCTATTGGCCTGGTCAACTTCTTCCTCATTGTAAAGAGGTCTTGGCATTGTTGGAAAATCATGAAAACTTCTTCCACAGCTTTTCAAAACTTTTTCCAACTTTTGTAAACAACGATTTTTCAACTCGTCATCTATTAGCTCTGCCTCTGAAAGAAGAAAAAGATTTATAGAATTTAAATAACAATAATATAAAAAATATATTACATGATTACTACTTTGATTATTAGTCTGCAATACATGGTTTCAATGAAACATCTTTTTGGTGTAAGCTACATATTCACTCATTTTTAAAAGCTAAAATCATGCCGTATTTAGCTAGCTATCAAGAAGCTAATTATACTGATATAAGACTGGTTGTTAGAATATTTTTAGGAACTTTATACTGATATAAGACTGGCTATTAGAACATCAAGCATGAGTTGAATATGCAGCTTACACCATTACTCAACATGCGTGTTTGCCGTAAAAAAATTAAAAAACATAAGATAGAGTAATTTAATTCACAAATAAGGTATACTTAATTCATCTTTTTAGTTAGGTTAGTAGCTTAGACATTGGTATATTATTTGATAACTTGAAAATATAAAGTCTATATTTATACCTGGATTACTCAACAACACTCTTTCTTCATGGAGGATATCTTCTGATAATAATTGCCATGTTGATTGCCACACATATTCTGGCCGAGACATCGAATTGGATAACAGCAACATAGCAAATAATTGCCTAAGATATGATGGCATTCCCCAATTACTTGCTTCCTTTATGGCATCCACATACTCTTTATCATCATCCAATAACCCAAGTGCATAACATGCATCTCTAAAAGTGAGATGGTTATGATTGTTGATTCTTTTAAGATCGTCAAAGGATTTTGGACCTTTAATCACATTCAACAACAATCTGAGATAATATAATTCACCAGTTCCAGGCGGATCAAAGAAAATTCTTCCAATTGAAAATTGAGAAGTTCTTCTTTTCTCCCATCTTTTCAATTGTTTCTTCCAAACAAACTTAAGAGGGAACTCTGCATAAGTCAATTCTCTTGCTTCTGCCAATGTTTTATTTGTCTCAAACCAGCTTAAAAACATTGATTCCTTCACACTTGGTCTATTTGCAACATCATCAATTGGATCATCATCAGAGAATATAACATTTTGTTCATTTGGAAGATGAAATGATAATCTTTCCACAGGAGGTTCTCTATGGTGAATTGGAAATTTGAATATTCTCCAAGTAGCTTCACATGGTGATATGTATCGACAATCATAATACATATTTATTTCATCAATATTTGATGAATCTTCCTCTTGCACGTTGGAAAAAGCAGCGGTAACACGATCATTTCCTTTGTTAATATACTTAAACAAATACTTAATTGATCGTGACTGATTGCACCATTCTACATTAATATGAGCACAATACTTAAGTAATAAGAACCGATTGTGAGGCACCACAAACCTACTATCCAAGTCAATACCATCCTTTTTGATAGTTCTACCATTATCCCTTCGTCTATAAACAGGATAACCCTCCTCATCAATTTTTGTTGACTCAACAAACCTTTTTGGAAAATGCTTGGTACATCTTCCGCTCTGCATGCAAGGAGAAGACTTTCTTGCAGAACCACATGGGCCATGAATCATAAAATTATGCACGGCCTTATAATAAACAGGATCGGCCAATTCATCAGGTATTTCGGCAAAAATGATTCGATCAATATCTGCAGCAGTTGGATATTTATCACGCTCGTGAAGAAAAAGCAAGATGTGAGCATGAGGCAACCCTCGTTTTTGGAACTCAACTGTATAAATCACTGCACCAAAAAGAATTTATTACACTTCATAAATATAATTGAAATATCCATTTTAAAACCTATTATCCTATGTAACATAAAAAGTAATTATTACTTTTTAGAAGTTGACTATGACAATATACCTGCTTTTACTTTTCCAAAAATTTGATTGTCGCGTAAATCCTTTATCAAATGGTCCAATTTGATTTTGAATACCCTAGCTAAAATGTCTGGACGATCCTCAGGATTTAAGCCCCTTCTCTCTACAAATCTACGAATCTCAGGCCACTTTGGATTGCAAGTAAAGGTGATGAAAAGATCAGGGTACCCAGCCCATTTGCATATTGCCATAGCATCTTGATAGTTTTGAATCATGTATCGTGCCCCCCCTGTGAAGCTGGACGGTAGAATTATCCTTTTTCCTTGAGAAGAAGGATTAATTTCTCCAAGCAAAACAGCATCTTGTAAGCTTTTATACATGTGACATCTCAACTTTTTTTGATTGAGCCTAATATACCTTAATCGAGAAGATTCGATCATTGTATATGCATCAAACAAGAATTGCTGAAATAATCTTCTAGAAGACAAAATCGCCAGAACTTTATTATTCCTTTCTTGAATTTTATAGGCAAAATACTCCCGCATGCTAACACATTTCCTTCCTCCAGTTTCATCACCATCTCCCTCGAAAGGAATGTCCTCTCTGTATCCACCTTCACCATATGGAAATAGTAAAAGATATTGTAACCCTAAATAGGCAGCATTTAATTCATTTATCCTTTTGANTTACCATTCTAAATGTCTTTGCCAAAACATTGTTTCCATCAAGCATTTGCTTCAAATCATTAACAATCTCAACATGAAGTTTGTTCATGGTTTGGCCACGACTGCACAGAAATACATGTATATGAAATTATTATATATTGTATTTTCATGCAAAATATATTTATGTGTTATAATTCATTTATGGTAGAATTCAAACCTCACAGCATGAATTCTATTTTGTACTTCGTTTTCTGTATCATAAATATATAGTTGCGCAAACTTCGGGTTGGATCCATCAGGAGGCAATAGACTTCTGATTTGATGATAGTTCTGACAAGACAATTTGAATGTTCTTGGTCCCCTCGTTTGATTAACAGAGACATCAACCTTTCCCCCCATTGATGTAAATGAGAACATTGAATTATAGATCCTAATGTTCTCTCGAAAATGGTTGCTTTTAGGACCTGCATTTTATTCAATTGGAGAATGACGAACTATATACGAAATGCGATATTATTTTAAAAAGATTAAAATAGATGTTTACCCTTACCAGATCCAAACAACAATTGCGTTAGAATTTGAGGAGGGTCCTTTGGATTCGGCAGCTTTATCTTTCCACGATTACAACATATAGTAAATACTGGTCGTTTAGACTTATACTGCTTATTGACTCTTTCTTCGAACCAAAAATATGCCCCACAATATTCGCATACATTTGTAGGATCTCCTATATCCCAGTACTCTATAAATGAAAATATTTATATGGTTAAAGTCACTAATTTTATAATGTAGCTAATTTAATTAATCCCATATATGAAACACCCATAATACATACCTTCATTGCAAATGTCCCAACAGTCAATGTCATCCTCTATAAAAAGTTGATAGTAAACTCAAATAAGTGACAATTGAACTGCAACTCTAATTATCAATATATGTTGGACAGGTTTTATCACTAATTGAGTTATTGTTAACGTACCTTCACACTCATTTGCATCTTCATCATCATCATCATCAGGACTTTCTAGGTTTAGTTGACCTGTTATGCATCATATAAATATATAATTAACTTTCATGAATTTGTGTATATAATGATGTTACTATCGGAATTTTACGATAAAAGTACTATTATGCAATGAGTCTATAGCGATATGACAAAACTCAAGCTTTATCTTCATCACCTAAGCCAATATTTAAATCAGGGACTTTCTCTTCACTTTGAATACATATAATGCCTTTGTTTAATATAAAAGGAGTAATTTATAACTCAAAGTAGTAGAAAAAAATATAATAATAGCCTATAATTTCTTGAATTTAGTTATGAGTTATTATCTAGAGGCAGTTGAGCAACTAACCAAAATTACTTGAATGATCTTGTGGGGTAACATTACTGGAACTTAAAATGTCAGTTTGCATATTGACACGACTTGAATCCATATGCTCATTCATCAGTATGCCTTTCCCCATAATTTGCTTTGTATTGGAAGACAAACAACTTTCAAACTCTGCCATTAAAAAAATAAATTTTTCAAGTTACATTAAAGTTTAAATATTCCAGATAATTATAGATAACCATTACATACAAGTTAAGGATTTGGACAACAAACAAAGACTAACCGTTATTCAGATCACCGAGTGGAATGGACTTTGGATCATATGCAAGAGATTTTAATAAAGAAACTTGGCGACAACTATTTACGGGAATACTAACTGGTGGCGTGCAATTCTGATATGATGGAGTTGGCGCAACACAATGTCCATTTATTTTATCGCCATTTGGGGCATGCATTCCAGCCATTCTAGTTATACTCAATCTAGAGTTGTCCATATTTTCATTCACCAATATGCCTTTCCCTTTGTTCTGCTTCGTATTTGAAGACAAACAACTTTCAAATGCTGCCAGTCATAAAGTTAAATTTTCAAATATTTAAACCTTGTATATCAATATTTGACAACCACTTCATACAAATTAATAATTAGGACACCAGAAAATACTAACCATTTTTCAAATTTGCTACTGAAAGGGACTTTGGATTATATGTAAGAGGCTTGGATTTCGAAATCTGCCCACAACTCATTATGGGGTAGATAATTGATGGTGTGCATTTTTGATATGATGAAGTTGGCACAACATATCCGTTTACTTTTTCGCCATCTGCAGTATGCATCCCAAACATTGTAATTGTACTCAGTCCAGATTTATCTCTATTCTCATTCACTAATTTGCCTTTCCCTTTATTCTGCTCTTTATTTGAAGGCAAAAACGCTGCCATTCAAAAATTAAAAATTCAAATATTTAAACATTCTAGATAAATATAGATAACCATTACATACAAGTTAAGAAATAAGATCATAAAAGACTAACCGTTTTTGAAATGTCGTAGTGGAAGTGACGTTGGATTATATTCAAAAGGTTTGGAGGAAAAAATCTGTCCACAACTTGTTATAGGGATGCCAAATGGTGGGGTACAATTCTGATATGATGGAGTTGGCACAACAACATGTCTATTTCTTTTATCACGATCTAGAGCATACATTCTAGCCATTCTAATGGTACTCAATCCAGATTCCTGAATTCTTTTCAGATGTGCCATGACATATATTTGTGTTGATTGACATATTTGTTGTCGTTACATTCCTTTGTTTCCTCAATTCATCTCCATCATCTGTTAGAAAGCACCTCTTGTGTCTCGACTGAGAAATTGTTCATGAATATTTTTAGTTAAGATAAGCTTTATATATATGAAAATATTTATAAAAAATTAACACACTTAGATTTATAGGAACTGACCGTTTGTTATATCAAACAATGGAGGACATCTGTTTTCTTTTTCGTTAGCATTCCCTCTGTCATTTGTGTGATCAACATTCACTGTAGAACACATGAAATTTTCGAAAATGAGTTACACAAAAGGAATAATATAAACTAATTCAACATACAGTAGATATAAAGCTTCATGTTCATTACATATTTTGCTGGACCAAAAGAATTTCTCGATCGAAATAAGCTACTAACAAATAAATTGGATCATAGAAAGCCTAAACCATCTGCGCACGAATTCATATTTTTTATGTTGTAGAAGACAATACACCAAAATGAGAAATTATAATAGCTGCCAAATGTTCAAAAGCAATAATATGTCAATTCACAGTCTCTTTTCTAACCCTTGATTTTTAGTCGCACCAGATTGTGTTATAATTTAGGGTTTATATCTAACATCGATTAATTTATAACAGGGAAAAGGTTAAATACATCAAAGCTAAGCGCGGCAATATAAGTTTTTACCATTGCGATCCGAGAAGTGTTTACTCCGCTTTTGATTTCGTATGCATATCCTGTTTGTTCTTGCCAGTTTCTTCTGATCTTCCATGTCCAAATAGACTTGAAAATGGATTTCTGCTGAGAATTGAGAAATTTTTAAAAAGAGAGATAGAGCGCGAAGAAGAATTGAGAATATTTATGACTGGGATAGCGTGCAGACTGTTTGGGACAAATAGGGAATTATTTTAGAGGCATATGTGCTAATATGTTTTAATTGTTTGGATTTATGTATTTCCCAATACTTTTAATTTAGAGAAAGATAGATATATCCTAGTGGTCTTAAGTTTTAGCTTAGCATACCTAACGTTTTTCTTTTTCGATTTTTGTCATTATATTGAACTAATATGTATAAGCCAATATCTAGTAAAATTTAATTTTACTATTTTTTGTTATTGAACAAAAACGGAAAAAACATGAAGTCACATTAAAGCTATTTTAGGTTCTATTTCAAACACAGAATATAATTGCACGCACAGAGCGAAGCCAGTATTTTTAGTTTATTAGTTCTTATTGAATCTATGTAATTTACATGATTATGAAAAGATATTTTGTACATATTAAATAAATAGTGAACAAAAATACATAATTTTATCGTTTCCTGCACACACATACGTCCTGTTTTATTAGAAATAGCATAAGCATAATGTTAACATTTTTATTTGGGAATAGTTTCTAAGTATTCTGCTGGTACATTTTATACATTGTTCTATCTACATATTAATAATCTAATTGATGGATGGTGAATTTGGTATTTCAATGAATTTTGCTATCTGATGCTCTGTAATGTACATCATTCTTGATTTCCAACTAATTTAGACAACTTGTGTTTAATGTAGATTCTGTTTACTAACAACCCCAGACTACATCCTGTGTTGCTCATTTATTGAATGACATTTAGTTAAAGCTTATTCCAATCATAAAGGATTTTTTCGTATTTTAGTACTGTGACATAGTTGAAACTGCTTGAATAAAATGGTTCCTTTACCTTGAGGTTGCAACTGATATTTGGTTCTAAGGTACAGGCTACAATTACATAAATACTGGTAAAGCTTGTTTTGGGTACCTAACATCATGATTCTGTTGTTAGCATTCAGGCTACTGTCCCAGAATATCCCCTTATTTTGGCTAAATTTCATCTCAATGATACTCCGCAGAAGTTTCACTTAGTCGTTTTATTCTGCATTCCAGTGATTTTGTGAAATGTATTTTCAAAGGTTTCTTATTTTTCTTAAATTTTCTTCCCTGTCAAACGAATCTATATAATGGAGGGAGTATAATATATTAGGTTGAATGCCGGAATTGCATGTTAGCAGTAGTGTATGCGATAGATAGTTTGAATTAATGCCATCCTTTAAGTGTTGTTTATTTTGACTTGATTTT
>NW_017674024.1:107957-111459 GCF_001879085.1 Nicotiana attenuata
GCACTGATGTCAGACCATGCTAACACATTTCTGGAGTGCTGATATGATTGATCAGTTAAAGGAAGCAAACTCAGTCACGCAAAGAGGTCATTTTGAGTGCTGAACTTTGTTAAGCTTACACGTCAGAAGATTGAGCTTCATTAGGATCTCATCAGCTTTTTCCTCTACCATTTCCCTATCTGCAATTGCAATTGATCTTCCATATAGATTTTCCTGAAAAAATTTACAAACTTTATTATCAAAATCATATCTTTTTTAACAGCTAACGATTGGAACTGAAATTACAATAAAAATTTAGTAGTAGTAGTAATTTTTCGAACCAGATTGGAAAGGCCATTGGGAGAAAGACCAAAAGAGAGAAGTGAAGTGCAAGCTTCCATATACACTTTGCTGCATTTTTTCACAGCTTCTAGACCTTTCAATGTTATGTCTTTTTCGTCCCCTAGTCCCAATCCTATTATATACAGCATGATGATTTCTACTTGGTTTTACTTCCAATGTCCCTATACTGAATTTAGTATGTTTGGAGTTCTTGTCAGTTGTTATATGAGCCATTTTCTCGTCAGTGAACTTGATATGATATCAAGTCTTTTATGGATGACTTTTGGTCAGTTGCTCGGCTGTAACGATCCAAACAGATTAATGAGCTTAAAGGATTTGCCTTTGATAGTGTAATATAGTACCTAGACATGACATTTGGTCGATACTCTAATTCTGGTTTCAGAACATGGATCAAAAAACCATCAATTATGACTAAAGAGATTCTGATTGCTGATATTATTGAAGAGGTCAAAGTGTGGACAGAATTTGTTGATTTGATCCCTGATGAGAGGATCCAAACAACAATTTGACGACAATTTGAGGAGGGATATGAGCCATTCTTTGGGTAAATGGATAGATTTCGACATTGAGACATTTGAGTGTGGCACTAAAGTTGATACGCATATTCTCCAAGTATTAGTAGATGAAGTTTTTTAGACCTCTACCGTTCTAGCTAAATTCAGATGTACCTCTTAGTAGTAGCTCATTTTGTTTATGAGAGTTTGCAGTAGAAGCCTATCATGTGATAAACCTTGGCTTCAATAATTTCAAGCAAAATATTTTGTACATCAAAGATGGAAATGCTACCAACTAATTGTTGTAAACAGCTTATATGTTTAATAACAAATATCATTCATATGATCGCAGTGGCAATGGCCCATCTGTCTCAAGATATTAAATCATGATCCTAAATGGTAGAAACCAAATTGAAATACAGACCAAACTACTTCAACTTGTACCAAAGTACTTGCTAATGATCCAAAATGGTAGAAACCAAATTAAAATTCAAACCAAACTACTTCAAATTGTACCAAAGCACTTGCTAATGATCCAAAATGGTAGAAACCAAATAAAAATTCAAACCAAACTACTTCAAATTGTACCAAAATACTTGCTAATGATCCAAAATGCTAGAAACCAAATAAAAATTCAAACCAAACTACTTCAAATTGTACCAAAGTACTTGCTAATAAAATTGTACGAATAAAGTCATAATCCAAAAAGTAAATGTTTCAATTCACAGATTTTTCTCCTGTTTGATCACTTTTTTAAGCTTGTTACTTGAAAATTGTGCAAGATCATCACCAACATCTACTACAGATGACCCATCCTCTTCTCTACTTCTTTTGGCAGGGGTATTTGCAGGAGAAGTCATATCATTTTCAGCCATTGAATCCTACAAAGGAAAAATTTATCATTAAATACCATATTGTAGATAAGAAGCTATACAGGCAAAGTTTGAATTAGTCACCTTGAAAGTTGTGTCTGCATCAGTGTGTTGTTGACACTCAAAATCAGGGTCCTATTAAGAAAATAGTAACATAATTAATTTAAACTTGATATTCCCTTATATAAAATCAAAAGAAAAAATAGTGTATTATGAAGTATTTTGAGTATCGATCACATACAGTGAATTTATCTTTGTGCTAGATTTGACTATATTGTGTATAGGTTATCGTCCTCGCTAGATTTTTAACAACATTATAAATTTCTTGATGCACTTTAATGTTTTGAGCTCTTGACAGTCACTTTTAAACAGCACTTTTTTGTCAAGAATATCATACAACTCCACTGGATAAGAACACTCATCAACGTCAGCAGAAGCCTAAGACCGAAATAGTGTTAGAAATTGTAAAATACAATAAAATAAAATAATAAGAAAATATACAATAGAGTTGGCATTTCATTTTTCATGCCTACGCTACCGTTGAGTCACGCTTAATATGAAAATTACTGAATGAATCTATTCCATTAGTTCGATATAAAAAGCAAAAAATTTGACTATGTATGATTTGGACCAATGACATGACTTTTGGTACCCAAGCAGTATCAAATAAGACGTGCACGCCTACATCTTTATTAGGTGATTCACTACCTAAGAAAAGAAAAGCCTGGATCAATCAAAGGGTAGACCAGCTAAAGCTTTCTGACACATAGAAAGCTTGTGGTAATTTTCACTTCATAATCTACCTACAACAGAATGATATATTTGTGAAAGAGAAGATGTACATTTCTTGAATACAATATATTAACCAATTATTTTGGCCGATGAAAAAAAGCAAAACTTTGGTACTAACACACTCCAGATTAGAAATGTTATATATACCAAATATAGCTTTTGCGCATAATTACTGTCTGTTTGAAACCAAAACCAATTACCCAACATGAGAATAACTGACATAAAACAACAAATTCAAAGAGAATGAATAAATAAACCACATCAACTGCAATACTTTTAATTTTACAATCAAGATTTTAAGACAGTGAATGTAGACAATAAGCACACACCATAGTCCATATATGTATTTTTAGAGATGTTTAACTATGTATAGAGGTTGAATCAAATAAATAAAATATACCTCAATTGAAATTTCATTTAACTGATTAGCAGACTTCCCAATGAGAGTTGTTGCTTCACGATCCCAAAGCAACAAATTTATAAAGCCAGTGTGATCCATTACTTGCACTCGAAGCTTGTACCTGAAAAACACGTTTAGATATGATGTATTGAAACTTTAGTTTATTTAATATTTGATAACAAAATTTGTCCTTATTTTTGTAACTTGCAACTTTAGTTCTTTCACAGTAAATAGTTAAGATTATCAAACCTATGAGTGCCAAAACTATCAAGGCGATCACATTTCTTGCAGTGAAATTTACTTCCAATTTTGTCAACCTTCTTCGAGCATCTCTTGCACCCCAAATATGACCATTCTTTTTCAAGTAGAAGATTCACTACAGTCGCAACAATCCAAATATGTCCTTCCTGAAAAGAAGTCATAAGGGGAAGATTTCAGATGTTAATACCCAACAACAGTAAAGAAAGTGTGAATTTTTGTATCCAATGCTTGCTGAATTTCTTTACATTAACATGGCCTTGTAGTTGCTCAAGTTTTGTTAACTTGAAACTTTTTATTAGTGAAGTTTCAGATTGTAAAATGCTCATAAACTTACTTAACAG
>NW_017674025.1:0-111304 GCF_001879085.1 Nicotiana attenuata
TGCCCCATATCTTCTGGGCAGAGGCTGTAAACACTGCATGTTACATTATCAATACATGCATGACTAGACCTCTTGTAGAGAAGACTCCCTATGAGTTACTTAAAAGGAGAAAACCAAATATATTCCATCTTAGGGCATTTGGATGCAAGTGCTTTGTGCACAATAATGGAACAGACTCCCTAGGTAAGTTTGATCCCAGAAGTGATGAGGGAGTATTCTTGGGATATTCTTCACATAGCAAAGCATATAAAGTGTTCAATAAAAGAACTTTGTGTGCAGAAGAAAGTGTACAAGTAGTATTTGATGAAACTAACATTCTTTTTGAGAGACAAGAACATGAAGATGAAGCCATTGGATTGGTAAAGGATTTGACTGAAGCCTTAGCACAAGTCATAGCGGCTCCAAAAGAAGGAACAGGCGATGGAACAGGTTCTTCCATCCAGGGCAACCTGACAGGGGGAACTTGTCAAAGATGAATTGAAATAAATCCCCTAAAAGAACCTGTTCACGACCCTGTTCCTCAGCAACAGATCATGGGAGAAGCATCTAGTAAAAACCAGGTGGTTGTGAAACCTCACAAGTATCAAAGTTCTCATTCCATTGAGAACGTTATCACTGATCCAACATCTGGAGTCAAAACTAGATCACAACTGAAGAATTTGTGTGCCTTTGATGCCTTTTTATCTCTTATTTAACCTAAAAATGTTGTTGAAGCTTTGCAGGATGCAGATTGGGTCAATGCAGTGCAAGATGAACTCAATTAGTTTGAGAGAAGTCAAGTTTGGCATCTAGTTCCAAGGCCCAAAGATAGATCAGTTATTGGTACAAAATGGGTCTTTAGAAGCAAACTTGATGAAGATGCAACTGTTACAAGAAACAAGGCAAGACTGGTGGTCCAAGGTTACAACCAAGAGGAGGGCATAGATTATGATGAGACTTTTGCTCCAGTTGCAAGACTAGAGGCAATCAGACTTCTCATAGCCTTTGCAGCACACATGGAATTCACTCTTCATCAGATGGATGTCAAAAGTGCCTTCCTGAATGGCTACCTGAAAGAAGAATTGTTTGTGAAACAACCTCCAGGGGTTGAGAGCAGGGAATGTCCTGGGCATGTGTACAAGCTAGACAAGGCTCTCTATGGACTCAAGCAGGCCCCAAGAGCATGGTATGAACGACTGTCCAAATTCCTGCTTAAACATGGCTACAAAAGAGGTAAAATTGACAGTACCTTATTCTAAAGGGAAAAAGGTAAGGATCTCCTTGTGGTACAAATATATGTTGATGACATAATCTTTGAGGCCACCACTGATCAGCTAAGTAAGGACTTTGCAAAACAAATGGCCACTCAGCTTCATACATTAACTAGTATACTCCTGTGACATGTGTTTATATGACTCACTGATCTCTTACAAAATGTTCTCTATTATGGTATTTGAGGCATGTTCAAGAGAATTCTAAATTAAGAACCTAGTTCATCAGCATAGGCTCATATGAAAGCTCAGGTACGTTTTCTATACTTTTCACAACTAGAAAGATTAACGATTCAATCATGAGCAGAAGTCCAATACTTGTCAAATTCCTTGAAAATTCTATCTGTTGAGCATTGAACCAGTTTCGTCCATCTTGAACTCTAAAATCGTGATTTTTGCCTAATATCTAGGGAAGCCAAATAATCATTAAAAGTCTAGAATTACAGTTTGATTAGACTTCTATTTGACCCCTGAAAAGTTGTCGTTACTGAATTAATGTCTAATTACCTTTAAATATACACCACATCTCTAATCTTCTTCATTATTCTAAAACCATCAAAAATCTATTCTTCAACTTTAATTGCTCTCTTCTCCAAAATTCCCAAATTAACTCAAGAAACGAACAAAAATGTCTAACCCACAAGATCATCCTAGTTCTCCTCCACCACCATCTCCCTTAAATTCATCCTCACCTACTCCTCCTAGTGAATCCCCAAAACCTAGGTTTCGAAGGTAGAAAATGCTTGCTAGAAAAACTGTAGCATCTGGGGCTCTGAGGAAGGTTTTAAATGAAAGGTTGAAAGCTATACAAGTAAAAGAAAGCCCAGCTCAAAATTTTGACTCCAGTTATGGGTCTGAATCCTTTCAATCTGCGACTGAAGGTGAAGGACATGGGTATTCCGACACTGAGAAAATTCAAGAATCACCCACGGAGGTAAGTTCATCTATGGTTGAAAACTTAGAGACTAGGTTTGTTCTGATTGGCCCCATTAGTGATGTTAAGTTGCCTGAGTCGAGTAGGAGTGGAGGTAAAAAGAAAGGAAAAGAGAGAGAGGGTGCAAGTGGCGTAGAGAGGGAAATGGGAAGGGAGAAGTTCTAGCTATATGTGGGGTTGCACAAGAGAGGGTAGAAGAGAGTGGCATAAAGTCAGGGGGGGAAGTGGTTCTGGGGAAGCAGCTGAGGGGTTGGTTCATCTAAGCAAACAAAGAGATAAACTTGTTTCATCTACTGAGGAAACCTTGGCTGACCTACTGAAAAAGGTTGGAGCATGTTATGACCCAAAGAAACGCAAAGCTACCACACCAAAAGCCCCAAATGTTCCCAAGCCATCCAAGAAAAGAAAAACTTCATCCCCAAAACCTACTGCCCTTTCAGTGCCTAAAGGAAGAGCCACAAGAAGCAGGGTAAGACAAAGTGAAGCTGACTTACAAAAAGCTCTAGATGAAAGCAAGAAAAAGAGAATAGAGAAGGGAAAGGGAAAGGTTGCAGAATCCTCTGAGGTTGTTGAGGAAGAGGAGATGGAATTGGTCCATCAAGAAAGGGGTACAACAGTGAAGGTTCCTACACCCAAGCCTAAAAAGTCCAAGACTTCTTCGAAGAAGTCTTCTTCTGTACGTGTATCTGCTGAACCCTCACTAGCCAAGAGGACAAGATCTGCAGTGAAAGCAAAACAAGCAAAAGTTTCAGATGATGAAGAGTGGAGTGGAGAAGAAGAAGAAGAGGAATCTGAGAAGGAACAGGACAAGTTTGCCATCTTTTGCACGAGAAAAATTTTGAAAGGTAGGTTGTTGAAGGACCTGGTGGAACCAGGGATGATGAGGTTGGTTGATTCATTAGCTGCTCAAGGATGGAAGGACATGGTCCTTTAGATGTATGGGAGACTGGCCAGGAATGAACTAATTGAGTTCATGGCTAATGCTGCTGTAAAATATGGGGTTGTCAGTAGCTTGGTGAAGGGAGTCTCAGTACAGTTTGATGCTAAGAAGTTAGGAGAAATTCTGGATATACCCTCTGAAGGGTTTGATGACTACACTAGGCAAAGGTGGCCATGCCCGGACTCCCTACCTACTGCCCTTGAGATCACCAAGAGGTTCTGTGATTCAGAGGATGTGAATGAAGCAAGAGCTGTGCAGAAAAGTGAGATGAGGCCTGAGCACAAGGTTGTGTTTGAGTTTGTCAACAAGTGCCTACTGCCCAGACAAGAGAGAAGACATACTGCAAACTACATGGATCTGGTTCTTATGGAGTGCCTTGAGAGAGGAAAGCAAATCAACTGGCCTGCCCTCATTGTCAAATGGCTAGACAGGGTCATCAATGGCTCCAAGGCTCATGCTACTCCATACGGCTTCGTACTGACCACAGTTCTGGATAGGCTGAATGTGCCTTTGAAGAAATGGGAGATGGCATCAAGCAAGGAACATTTTGGTATTAAGACTCTTCTGGCTTGTGACTATCCAGTCAATGCCATCCCAATTGAACCTGGTTCATCTCTGAAGACACCCATCAACAGCAAGGTTAGGACTTTTGTTCAGGAATGTGGAACTAAGGATGCTGAGATTGCTAGGCTCAAGGCTCGTATGGCTAAATTGGAAAACTGAGAGGGATGGCCTTTGAATTGAGCTAGCACAAGAAAAGGAGAAGAGTGATGGAATCCTTCAGAATATGGTGAACCTTCTCCAAACTCCAGCCCCCAGTTCCTCCAAGCCTTAGGACGCCTAGCACTTGTTTCCTGAACTTGTCTAGTACACAAGTGACCCGGATTAGGGATTTTTCTATTTTTTGCTCGTGTTTTAAAAGTTTTTCTTTCTTTTTTGTGGACTGTTAATGACAACATGTCATGATCAATGACAACAACTGTTTTCTCTTGTCCTATGATGATTCTGATCTTAATAGTTTAAATATGTTTGTTGATTATTGATAATTGCACTGTGTTTTCACTTGCAGTTGCCCCAGTGGCCATGAGTACTTTTTAAAATCTGGGATTTACATTAAGTATGCAACTTTTCGATGATGCCAAAAGGGGGAAGATATTGTGCTTTACACATTATTCTGAATAAGTGATATATATAACCTAATTAACCTGGTCCTTGATGAGAAGTAAATTTTCTAAGTCTAGTGTTGATGGTTAAGCTGAGTTCTTACAGGTCTTTTGATCAGTACAAAGCACAGAGTTTGTCATCATCAAAAAGGAGGAATTAGTTGGCCCAAGAACAGGTGAAGTTTTGAAGAATGACAAATGAACTCAGTCATGGACCAGGTCCATCATGTGAAGCATAGTGATGATCAACCTACACATGTGAGATGCACGTGAAGTAGATAAGTCTCATTGATCAAGAAGCAATATCTCCTAATCTGATCGAAAAGATTGCATATTGGATAAGGAGAGAAAGTCTCCTTATGTGAAGAGAACACAATCCGGATAAAAGATAGTGTTGGAGTTTGTGTTGTTCAAGGACTCAACTTCGATGGAAGATCAGCAATTGAGTGTCAATAAAACTCTAATTACTAACTCATTAAATAACAGTGATTGTTCTCTTTTACATGTATTGCACAAACGCAGAAGTTAAACTAAATTGAGAGCAAAAGAGCGAGGCAATTTTGCCAGCAATTTATGTGAGATTTGAGTGTGCATTCCTGAAGCTACTTGAACGAGATAGAAGAACCAATTCCATTGTGTCTTTCTTTATTTCTAGTTCAATTGTAGTAGGTGATTTAAACTTGTACCTTTCAGCTTTCATAGAAGCAATTGTATTAGGTACTTAGAGTGTTCAAGTTATATGCTAACTTGAAGTTGTCGCAACAGTTGAGGCTGTGTGCTACAACGGGATTAGAGTTAATCCTTAGGTTTACAAAGAGTTTTGTAAATGCTGTTTTGGCTCAGTGATTTTAGTGGAAGTTTGGAAAAATCCTACTGAGTAGTAGGTCGTGGTTTTTTCACCTTTTGAGCCAGGTGTTTTCCACGTAAAAATCTTTATGTTCTTTATTTTATGTACTTATTATTCCGCAAACAGTAGAGTTAGTATACCTAGAAGAACCAGGTTCTTCTAGAGCGAAAATTGGGTACCACACAAATCACCCCCCCCCCCTCTTGTGTGGTATTGACGTTTAGAACATCAATTGGTATCAGAGCGGGTTATCCTTGAAGAGGCTAACACCTTAGGAAAAGATCAACATGAGTGCACCACCTGGGAACTGGGAAGGGCAATCCACTGCTAGGCCTCCACTCTTCAATGGTCAGTACTATTCTTGGTGGAAGAACAGGATGAGGGATCACATCATAGGGGAAGACTATGAACTCTGGGACATAGTCACTGATGGTCCCCTAGCAACCACGAAGAAGAATGCTGAAGGAGTTGATGTGCCAAAGACAAGAGCTGACTGCACTGCTGAAGACCTGAAGAAGTGGGAAAAGAATGCCAAGGCCAAGAAATGGCTTGTGTGTGGACTAGGTCCAGATGAGTACAGTAGAATTCAAAGCTGTACCACTGCTAAGGAAATCTGGGATACTTTGCAAGTGGCTCATGAAGGAACACCTCAAGTGAAGAGGTCCAGAGGAACACTGCTGTATTCTCAATATGAGAATTTCACCATGAAGGAAGGAGAAACCATCCAAGAGATGTATATAAGGTTCACCACACTGACAAATGAACTTAAGTCTCTTGGAAGGATTATCCTTGAAGAAGACAAAGTTGAGAAGATTTTAACAAGGGTTCTGCCAGTCTCTTGGGAAAGCAAAATTACTGCTATCCAGGAATCAAAGAATATTGCTACTCTCAAGCTGGATGAACTAATTGGAAACCTTACTGCCTATGAACTGAGAAGGCAAACCATGAAAATGGATGCACCCAAGAAGGAAAGAAGTCTGGCTCTTAGAATTGCTGAAGGTTCAGATCTGGAGGATGATGAAATGGCTATGATCACAAGAGATTTCAAAAAGTACCTGATGAGAGGAAAGGGTTCTTCAAGAGGTACAACCTTCAACAAACCAAGGGCTCCTGAGAAACAGACCAATGAGGGTTGCTACAAATGTGGTAAGACTGATAACATGATCAAGAATTATCCTCAATGGGAAATTGAGTGGAAGAAGGAAAGGGCTGAACGAAGGAACAGGAAGAAGGAACAGGTTCAACCAAAAAGGAACAAAGGATCAACAAAGGCTATGGTTGCTGCCTGGGGAGAAACATCAGATGAGGACTCAGAAGATGAAGCTGGAGATGAACAAGCACTTATGGCCATCGGAGAATCAGATGATGAACAAGAGGTAAGTATTCTTCATCTCAAGGACAAGATTAAATTCCTGTCTAAAGAAAGGTTGTCTGAGCTACTGCTAGACTTCATTGATGAGTTTGAGATAATTAACAATGAGAAGGAAGAACTGTCTAGGGAATGTGTGATCCTAAAAGCCAAGTGCAAAAATCTAGAGTCTAGGGCTAATGAGAGTGAAAGTAAAAATGCTGAGTTGAAGAACCAGGTTCTTGAATTTGACACTAGTGTCCTAGAACTTAGGTCTGAGAACTTAAAACTGAAATTAGGAACAGGAAAGAAGAAAGTTGATCACATACATCTCACCCTAGAAGAAAACTTAGGAAAAATGAAGGATGAGCTGTATAGAAGGATGAGCAGATAAGAGTATTAAAAGAAGATCTAGGGAAGGTAAAACATGAACTAGACAGAACTTGCAAATGGAATAAGGCTTCTGATGCACTCTCCTGGCTACAAGAACATCACAGTAGCAACAAAAGAGGACTTGGTTATGGGACTCAAGTACCTAAGTGGGATCCTAAAAACAAGTACCTCACTCTTCCTGAGAACAAAATCTGCACACACTGTGGCAAGACTGGCCATTACAAAAATGAATGTAACGCAAAAGAAAAGGCCTGTCAAAAGAACAAAACTTTTGTTCAAGAAAAAAATAGGCTGCCTGTGTGGGCTAGAAGGAATTTGATTTATCCCTTTGCCTATAGAAAGGGACCCAAACTAGTTTGGGTTCCTAAGACTAACCCCTGATTTCTTTTTGCAGGCCCAAGTGAAGGGAGTATCCAAATATGGTACATGGATAGTGGATGCTCAAAACATATGACTGGGAGCAAGAACCAGTTCCTTTCACTTTAGGACTTAAAGGGAGGTAATGTCTCCTTTGGAAATGGGAAGAAAGGATTATAGGGGTTGGAAAGGTAGGTAAGACAGACTCTCACTCCATTGAGAATGTCTACTTGATAGATGGCTTGAAATATAGCCTGATCAGTGTGTCACAACTATGTGGCAGAGGTAACCTTGTAGCATTCACCTCTACTAAATGCTTCGTGATTAATCTTACCACTGACAAGATTATTTTGCAGGGAAAAAGAGTTAACAATATTTACATTGTAGATTTGTCCACTCTCTCAGAAAATGAACTAACCTGCCTAAGTGTGCTGGATAATGATCCCCTCCTGTGGCACAAAAGACTTGGTCATGCTAGTCTGAATCAGCTGAACGAATTAGTCTCCAAAGACTTGGTGATAGTTACCTAACATCAAGTTCAAGGAAGACAAAGTTTGTGAGGCCTGTGCAAGGGGGAAGCAGGTAAGATCATCTTTCAAAAGCAAGAAAATGGTAAGCACAACAAAGTCGTTGGAACTGGTCCATATGGATCTCTGTGGTCCAATGAGAACCATGAGCAGAGGTGGAAAGAAATATGTAATGGTGCTTGTTGATGATTATTCTAGATTTACCTAGGTTCTATTTCTAACTTCTAAAGATGAAGCATTTGACATGTTTACTACATTTGTTAGAAAAACTCAGAAACAATTAGGAAATCAACTTGCATCCATTAGGTCTGATCATGGAACTGAATTTGAAAATTCTAAGTTTGCTGAATTCTGTGATGAAAATGGTATAGATCATAATTTCTCTGCCCCTAGGACTCCTCAACAAAATGGAGTAGTTGAAAGAAAGAATAGGACTCTTGAAAACATGGCTAGGACTATGCTTCTTTCTAGTAAGCTGCCCCATAGCTTCTGGGCAGAGGCTGTAAACACTGCATGTTACATTATCAATAGATGCATGACTAGACCTCTTGTAGAGAAGACTCCCTATGAGTTACTTAAAGGGAGAAAACCTAATATATCCCATCTTAGGGCATTTGGATGTAAGTGCTTTGTGCACAATAATAGAAAGGACTCCCTAGGTAAGTTTGATCCCAGAAGTAATGAGGGAGTATTCTTGGGATATTCTTCACATAGAAAAGCATATAAAGTGTTCAATAAAAGAACTTTGTGTGTAGAAGAAAGTGTACATGTAGTATTTGATGAAACTAACATTCTTTCTGAGAGACAGGAACATGAAGATGAAGCCATTGGATTGGTAAAGGACTTGACTGAAGCCTCAGCACAAGTCAAAGTGGCACCAACAGAAGGAACAGGTGATGGAACAGGTTCTTCCATCCAGGGCAACCTGACAGGGGGAACTAATCATAGAGGGATTAAAATAAATCCCTTAAAGGAACCTGTTCATGACCCTGTTCCTCAGCAACAGAACATGGGAGAAACATCTAGCAGAAACCAGTTGGTTGTGAAACCTCACAAGTATCAAAGTTCTCATCCCATTGAGAACATTATCACTGATCCAACATCTGGAGTCAAAACTAGATCACAATTAGAGAATCCGTGTGCTTTTGATGCATTTTTATCTATTATTGAACCTAAAAATGTTGTTGAGGCTTTGCAGGATGTAGATTGGGTCAATGCAATGCAAGATGAACTCAATCAATTTGAGAGAAGTCAAGTTTGGCATCTAGTTCCAAGGCCCAAAGATATATCAGTTATTGGTACAAAATGGGTCTTTAGGAACAAACTTGATGAAGATGGAACTGTTACAAGAAACAAGGCAAGACTGGTGGTCCAAGGTTACATCCAAGAAGAGGGCATAGATTATGATGAGACTTTTGCTCCAGTTGCAAGACTAGAGGCAATCAGACTTCTCATAGCCTTTGCAGCACATATGGAATTCACTCTTCATCAGATGGATGTCAAAAGTGCCTTCCTAAATGGCTACCTGAAAGAAGAAGTGTTTGTGAAACAACCTCCAGGGTTTGAAAGCAAGGAATATCCTGAGCATGTGTACAAGCTAGACAAGGCTCTCTATGGACTCAAGCAGGCCCTAAGAGCATGGTATGAACGACTATCCAAATTCCTGCTTGAGCATGGATACAAAAGAGGTAAAATTGACAGTACCTTATTCTTAAGGGAAAAAGGTAAGGATCTCCTTGTGGTACAAATTTATGTTGATGACATAATCTTTGGGGCCACTACTGACAAGCTAAGTAAGGACTTTGCAAGACTAATGGGGAGTGAGTTTGAAATGAGCATGATGGGTGAACTTAACTTCTTCTTAGGCTTACAGATCAAACAAAGTCCAAATGGAACCTTGATCCATCAGCAGAAGTATGCAAAGGAGCTCATCAAAAAGTTTAAAATGGAAGAATCTAAAGAAATAGACACACCCATTGCAACTGCCACTAAATTAGATGTTGATGAACCTGGTTCATTAGTTGATCAAAAGTTGTATAGGGGTATGATTGGTTCACTCTTGTATCTTACTGCTAGCAGACCTGACATTGTTTTCAGTGTGGGGCTTTGTGCTTGCTTTCAGGCTAATCCTAAAGAGTCTCACTTGTCTGTTGTCAAGAGGATACTAAGATATTTGAAAGGCACCACTGATTTGTGTCTTTGGTATCCCAAAGGTAGCAATTTCAATCTAGTAGGATATGCTGATGCTGACTATCCAGGTTTTCTAGTGGATAGGAAGAGCACTTCAGGTATGGCACACTTCCTTGGTTCATGTCGTGTGTCATGGGCTACTAAAAAGCGAAATTCAGTGGCCTCATCAACTGCTGAAGCTGAATATGTTGTTGCTGCTTCTTGTTGTGCTCAATTGCTATGGATCAAACAGCAGCTGGTAGATTTTGGTATTGAAGTTGGTTGCATTCCTATATTCTGTGATAACACTAGTGCTATAAGTATGACAAAGAACCCTGCTCATCACAAGAGGACTAAGCACATAGATGTTAGGCACCACTTCTTAAGAGATAACTATGAGAAAGGATTGATCTCCATAGAATTCTGTGCTACTGATAAACAAATTGCTGACATCTTCACTAAAGGACTAAGTAGAGAAAACTTTGAGAGGAACAAGTTAGAATTAGGGATGATTAAGATCACCTAATAGGTCCAGTTCAGAATGCACAATGGAAAAAAAATTAAAAATTTGGCTAGAAATTCTGAACTTTTGCAAATATCTAGATTCATTTTTGCTCAGCTTCATACTTTAATTAGTATACTCCTGTGACATGTGTATATATGATTCACTGATCTCTTACAAAGTTTTTTTCTATTATGACATTTGAGGCATGGTCAAGAGGATTCTATATGAAGAACCTGGTTCATCAGTATGAGTTCATATGAAAGCTCAGGTATGTTTTCAATACTTTGCATAATTAGAAAGATTAACAATTCCATCATGAGCAGAAGTCCTATACTTGCCAAATTCCTAGAAAATTCTATCCGTTGAGGTATTGAACCAGTTTCGTCTGTTTAGAACTCTAAAATCGTGATTTTTGCCTAATATCTAGGGAAGCCAAATAATCATTAAAAGTCTGGAATTATAGTTTGATTAGACTTCTAATTGACCCCTGAAAAGCTGTCGTTACTGCATTAATGTCCAATTCTCTTTAAATACACACCACATCTCTAATCTTCTTTATTACTCTAAAAAAATGTCAAAAATATTTCTTCAATTCTAGTTTCCTTCTTCTCCAAAAATTCCCAAATTTCCTCAATAATCGAAGAACCATGTCTAACTCACAAGATCATCCTGGCTCTCCTCCACCACCATCTCCCTCAAATTCATCCTCATCTACTCCTCCTAGTGAATCCCTAAAACCCAGGCTTCGAAGGCAGAAGATGTTGGCTCGAAAATCTGTAGCATCTGGAGCTCTGAGGAAAGTGTTAAATGAAAGGCTGAAAGCTAGCCAAGTGAAAGAAAGCCCAGCTCCAAATTCTGATTCTAGTTCTGAGTCTGAATCTTTCTAGTCTGCATCTGAGGGGGAAGGACATGGGTCTTCTGACTCTGAGAAAACTCAAGAAACCCCTGCTGAGGTAAGTTCTTCTGTGGTTGAAAATCAAGAAACTAGGTTTGTGCTGGTTGGACCCATTAGAAATGTTGAGTTGCCTGAGATGCGTAGGAGTGGAGGTAAAAAGAAATCTGAAAAAGAAAATGAGAGAGAGTGCATGTGGTGAAGAGAGGGGAAAAGGGAAAGGAGCAGTTCTTGCTATATGTGGTGTTGCAGAAGAGAGTGGCATAAAGTCAGGGGGAAGTGGTTCTGGGGAAGCAGCTAAAGGGTTGGTTCATCTAAGCAAACAAAGAGATGAACCTGGTTCATCTGCTGAGGAAACTCTGGCTGACCTTCTGAAAAGGGTTGGGGCAAGTTATGACCCAAAGAAACGCAAAGCTATCTCACAAAAGGCCCCAACTGTTCCAAAGCCATCCAAGAAAAGAAAGACTTCATCCCCAAAACTTAATGCCCCTTCAGTGCCTAAGGGAAGAGCCACAAGAAGCAGGGTAAAACAAAGTGAAGCTGACTTACAAAAGCTCTAGAAAAAAGCAAGAAAAAGAGAATGGAGAAGGAAAAAGCAAAGTTTGCAGAATCTTCTGCGGTTGTAGAGGAAGAGGAGATGGAACTGGTCCATCAAGAAAGGGGTACAACAGTGGAGGTTCCTACACCAAAACCTAAAAGGTCGAAGACTTCTTCCAAGAAGTCTTCATCTGTGCCTGTGTCTGCTGAACCCTCATTAGCCAAGAGGACAAGGTCTGCAGTGAAAGAAAAACAAGCAAAAGTTTCAGATGATGAAAAGTGGAGTGGAGAAGAAGAAGAAGTGGAATCTGACAAGGAACAGGATAAGTTTGCCATCTTTGGCAGGAGAAAAATTCTGAAAGGAAGATTGTTGAAGGACCTGGTTGAGCCGGGGATGATGAGGTTGATTGACTCTTTAGCTGCTCAAGGTTGGAAGGACATGGACCTTCAGATGGATGGGAAACTAGCCAGGAATGAACTAATTGAGTTTATAGCTAATGCTGTTGTAAAAGATGGGGTTGTCAGTAGCTTGGTGAAGGGAGTCTCAGTGCAGTTTGATGCTGAGAAGTTGGGAGAAATTCTGGATATACCCTCTGAAGGGTTTGATGACTACACTAGGCAAAGGTGGCCATGCCTGGACTCCTTACCTACTACCCTTGAAATCACCAAGAGGTTCTGTGATTCAGAGGATGTGAATGAAGCCAGGGTTGTGCAGAAAAGTGAGATGAGGCCTGAATACGAGGTTGTGTTTGAGTTTGTCAACAAGTGCCTACTGCCCAGACAAGAGAGAAGACATACTGCAAACTACATGGACCTGGTTCTTATGGAGTGCCTTGAGAGAGGGAATCAAATCAACTGGCCTGCCCTCATTGTCAAATTGTTAGACAGGGTCATCAATGGCTCCAAGGCTCATGCTACTCCATATGGCTTCATACTGACCACAGTTTTGGATAGGCTAAATGTGCCTTTGAAGAAATGGGAAATGGCATCAAGCAAGGTACATTTTGGTATCAAGACTCTTCTGGCTTGTGACTATCCAGTCAATGCCATCCCAGTTGAACCCGGTTCATCCCTGACGACACCTATCAACAGCAAGGTTAGGACTTTGGTTCAGGAATGTGGAACTAAGGATGCTGAGATTGCTAGGCTCAAGGCTCGTGTTGCTGAATTGGAGATTGAGAGGGATGGCCTTAGAACTGAGCTAGCAAAAGAAAAGGAGAAGAGTGATGGAATCCTTCAGAATATGTTGAACCTTCTCCAGACTCAACCCTCTAGTTCCTCCAAGCCTTAGGTCTCCTAGCACTTGTCTTCTGAACCAGTCTAGTAACCCCAGTGAACCCCAGTGACCCGGATTAGGGATTTTTCTGTTTTTTTCCTCATGTTTTGAAGGTTTCTCTTTCTTTTTGTGGACTGTTAATGACAACATATCATGATCAATGACAACAACTGTTTTCTCTTGTTCTATGATGATTCTGATCTTTAATAGTTTAACTATGTTTGTTGATTATTGACAATTGCACCATGTTTTCACTTACAGTTGCCCCAGTGACCATGAGTACTTTTTAAAATCTGGGATTCACATTAAGTATGCAACTTTTCGATGATGCCAAAAGGGGGAAGATATTGTTCTTTATACATTATTTTGAATAAGTGATATTTATAACCTAATTAACCTGGTCCTTGATGAAAAGTAAATCTAGTGTTGGTTAAGCTGAGTTCTCACAGGTCTTTTGATCAGTAAAAAGTGCAGAGTTTGTCATCATCAAAAAGGGGGAATTTGTTGGCCCAAGAACAAGTGAAGTTTTGAAGAATGACAAAGGAACTCAGTCATGGACCAGGTCCATCATGTGAAGCACAGTGATGATCAATCTACGCATGTGAGATGCACGTGAAGGAGATAGTCTCATTGATCAAGCAGCAATATCTCCTGAATCTGATCAAAAAGGTTGCATATTGGATAAGGGGAGAAAGTCTCCTTATGTGAAGAGAACACAATCCGAATAAAAGATAGTGTTGGAGTTTGTGTTGTTTAAGGACTCAACCTCGATGGAAGATCAGCAATTGAGTCTTAATCAAACTCTAATTACTAACTCATTAAATAACAGTGATTGTTCTCTTTTACAGGCATTGCACAAACACAGAAGTAACACTAAATTGAGAGCAAAAGAGCGAGGAAAATTTGGAAGCATTTATGTGAAGATTTAAGTGTGCATTCCTGAAGCTACTTGAACGAGATAGAAGAACCAATTACATTGTGTCTTTCTTTATTTCTAGTTCAATTGTAGTAGGTGATTTAAACTTGTACCTTTCAGCTTTCATAGAAGCAATTGTATTAGGTACTTAGAGCGTTCAAGTTATATGCTAACTTGAAGTTGTCGCAACAGTCGAGGCTCTGTGCTACCACGGGATTAGAGTTAATCCTTAGGTTTACAAAGAGTTTTGTAAATACCGTTTTGGATCAGTGATTTTAGTGGAAGTTTGGGAAAATCCTACTGAGTAGTAGGTCGTGGGTTTTTCACCTTTTGAGCCAGGTGTTTTCCACGTAAAAATCTCTGTGTTCTTTATTTTATGTACTTATTATTCCGCAAACAGTAGAGTTAGTATACCTAGAAGAACCAGGTTCTTCTAGAGCGCAAAAATGGGTACCACACAAATCACCCCCTCTTGTGTGGTATTGACGTATATAACATCACCCGCAATATTATGAACGGCTAATGTTGATTGAAAATCACAAGTTTTCCGACATCATCAAGCTGGGAGAATGAATTGAAGAAGGTATCAAAAGCGGCAAGGTTACAAACTTCGAGGCCTTGCAAGCCACAAATAAGGCCTTGCAGTATGGTGGTGTGTCTAAAAGAGAGACGTGGGGGCCGTAATGGTCGCACAAAGGACCAAGTCTCCCCTCAAATATCAAACCTACCCTATGCCTACACTCACATATCAGTCAGCTCCGAACTACCAAGCACCCTCCTACCAACCCCCAGCACCGACTTATCAGTCACCGCCACTTCCCACATATCAGCCTACCTCGCCCAGATATTCCCAACTCGCACACGTCTACCAAACCTACAATGCCCAACCATCTCATTACCAGTCACCACCCGCACGCCAAAACTTTCCTAGGCCCCGACCTAACTTTGATCGGAGACCCCCAAAATAATACACAACCATTGCCGAACCCATTGATCAGCTATATGAGAGACTCAAAACCGCCGGTTATGTCACCCCCATCCCTGCTTCAATCCCTGAGAACCCTTCTCAGTGGGTTAACCCAAACAAATCTTGTGCATACCATTCTGGCATGAAGGGACACACCATCGACGAATGATGTTCTTTAAAGGACAAGATACATCCCTTAATTGACAACAAGGTCATTGTAGCAAAGGAAGCCGCTCCGAATGCTCGCAGCAACCCCTTACCAGATCACAAGGGCAGGGGTATTCACATGATTGAAATAGAGGATGATTGGGATACCGAGGGATCCATTGGGTTGATCGCGGAAGGCGATGATCCAAAGAAGCCAGCAGTTACTCTTAACCCCATCATGGTCTAGATTCAACCATCCGAGGTCACTAAGGTAGACGTGTCTATCCCGCTCGAGTTTGAGGCAGCACCATCGGCCAAAGCACCGACACCGTTTGAAGTTACAATTTTACCACCCAAGGAACATGTCCCATTTGAAGTAAAGGTAGCCGCACCAATTCTAGTGGCAATGACCACCATGTCGTCATTCCATACAAAAGCTATCCCTTAGGATTATACGACAGAGGCTAGGAGGAAAGCAAAGTCAGGTTCGAAGAAACTATTGCAGCACAGGGTTTGACAAGGACTGGAAGAGTCTATACACGGAGCACTTAGCTGAGCGAAGTAAGCAAGCTTCCAACCGGCCACTCATCATTGAAAAAGGCCCAGATGACCTTTGGAGGAAGATACAGGCCAAGGAGTATTCAGTCATTGACCAGCTAAACAAAACACCAGCACAGATATCCATCCTCTCTTTGTTGCAGAACTCCAAGACACACAAAAATGCTCTGTTGAAGGTGTTGAGTGAGGCATACGTGCCGAGTAACATCACTGGCGGAGAAATGGCCAATATGGTGGGATAAGTGTTAGAAAGCCACAAAATCACTTTCTATGAGGACGAGTTGCCGCCTGAAGGGCTGGGTCATAACAAAGCATTGCATATCACCGTGCAATGTGAAGACTACTTCATCACTAGGATCCTGATTGATGGGGGTTCCATCCTTAATATATGCCCATTGATAACACAAGAAGCTGGGTAAAGGGATGCACGAGATAAATGAAGGAGCGATCAACGTGAAAGCTTTTGACGGATCCCAGAGGTACACCATCGGTGAAATTAGCCTGTGTCTTCAAATGGGACCAACTTGGTTCGAGGTTGACTTTCAAGTAATAGATGTGCCAGCATCCTACAACCTGCTGTTAGGACGCCCTTGGATTTATTCTGCGGGGGCCGTGGCTTCGACACTGCATCAGGCCGTGAAATTTGAATGGAATCACCAGGAAGTGATCATTCACGGTGATGGCAGCAATCCTATATATAGTCGCCAGACCATTCCGGCGATAGGGAGAAGAAGAGAGTTAGGTGGGGAGACATATCACCACATCGAGCAAGTCAATGATGTTGACAAAGATAAATGGTGGGCCAACAAGATCGAGAGTATATTAAACTGGAGTGGGTACGAACCTGGCAAGGGGCTTGGCAAGAACCTCCAGGGATTGCTAAACCCATAAAGCTCAAGAAGCACGGCACTACTTTCGGTCTGCGGTACGAGTACACTTGGGAGGAATTTAACAACTGGTCGCCACCATGGGGCGATCCTTACTACCCACTGGAACAGCCAATACCGCCTTTGGAGCAGACTTTCCAACAGGCTGACATTGTTATAGGACAGACGAAGAGGAGGCACTTGTCGCGGTGAAGAACTTGTTCTTAGAAGATAGTGACATGGACTACTGTGTTGTTTTCGAGGAGGAGGGGGAGGAAGGTCCTTCCATACAAGCTGTGAGTAGAGGAACATACCTCAACAATTGGACCATCAGGACCACCAGAGCCTAGCGAGCCTCGGGGTAGCAAGGCTAAGCAAGCATCATGCACTGTTTTATTTTACTAGATAATATTTTCTTTTCGCATTTTTGATTTCTGCAATAAGAACTTCAATGTTCAAAACAGTTATGGAATTTGTCAAAGCATTTCGATTTTTCTTATAAATCAACACTCATTATTATTTTTCTCTCATTACTTTACTTATACAGCATTACTATTACTTATCTTGATGAACCAATGACTATGACATGCAATGAGACAACGCAACAAACAGACATTGATTCAGAGGAAGATGACATACTAGAGGAGATTTCCAAAGAAGTTGAGAACTTTGAAAACAGACCTAAGTCCAACCTGGACGAGACAGAAATTGTTAACCTAGGAGATGCAGAAAATGTCAAGGAGACGCGAATCAGCGTTCATTTGTCGCCATCTGAAAAGAAGGAATACACAGACTTTCTAAGGGAATATGAGGACATATTCGCCTGGTCATATGATGATATGACCCGTCTAAGTACATCTATTGTTGCCCATAAACTGCCAACTGATCCGACATGTCCGCCGGTAAAGCAGCTAGCTCTCATAGATGGGAAAAGAATGAACGCAGTTTGTCATGGTCAACTTTATCAGAATAGAATGTCCAGAGCCTTCAACAAGAGAGTCAAGCCGAGGCAATTCACACCGGGACAGCTGGTATTAAAGAAAATTTTTCCGCATCAGGATGAAGCCAAAGGGAAGTTTTCTCCCAATTGGCAGGGTCCGTACATGGTTCACCGGGTTTTGACAGGAAGAGCCCTCATACTTGCAGAAATGGACGGAGAAGTTTGGCCAAAGCCGATTAATTCAGATGCAGTCAAGCGCTACTATGTGTAATCTCCATGTTTTCCTCTATGATGTAATTTGAACTACGTCTGACCTGATTCCTGTTTAAGAGGGGATACGTAGGCAGCCTTATGGGTTCGGTCACAATTAAATAAAATTTTCATTTCCCCCCAAAATTGGAAACTGGGGCAGAATTTTGAGGAGGACCCTCAAAATTCTGAAGTCATTTCAGCCGATCGTCGCATGAGCAGCAGTCAGAAGCATCAACCCATCAAACTGGGGCAGAATTTTAAGGAGGACCCTCAAAATTCTGTAGCAGGAGAGGTGGCAATGTCTCGAACCGCGTCACAGTCGTCGGTTCATCTAAGAACTATTTTAGTTATACATCTATGTCATACTTTTACAAAATCATGCGTGTTTATTTATTGAAACTGCTTCGTTTAGCAACGCTACCCCAATGATACATACAGTATCACCAGATCAAAGCCAAGAGGTCAAGCAGAGACAGCAGGGATACGAACTAACCTCCCCCCTTTACAAAACTCACGATTTTTCTTTGGATGCAGGCACTTGGATTGCGAAATCATCGAACATACTATACACTCACAAACATTGTTCAGGAATACAACTCTCAGAACTGTTGCGCTTACCCACATTTGCTATCCACACACACCAGTGACATTCCGTGTGTCACAGTGTCCCCAGCAGTCACGATATCGCAATCTGCTATCAGCTAAGAAAGCTCTATTACCGTTTGCCCTTTTATTTCTTGCATAATGCTACCATTTTGCCTTCCGAGGTTAAGCTCTACCTCCATCTGCATTTGCATTGCATAAGGCTACTTTTCTGCCTTCCAACTTGCATAAGGCTACCATTCTGCCTTCCGAGGTTAAGCTCTACCTCTATCTGCATTTGCATCGCATAAGGCTACCATTCTGCCTTCCAACTTGCATAAGGCTACCACTCTGCCTTCCGAGGTTAAGCTCTACCTCTATCTGCATTTGCATTGCATAAGGCTACCATTCTGCCTTCCAACTTGCATAAGGCTACCATTCTGCCTTCTGAGACTAAACGATGTCTCCCTCTGCATTCTCTGCATTGCGTAAGGCTACCATTCTGCCTTCCGAGACTAAACGTTGTCTCCATCTACACTGCACAGCTGAAAGATCGCCACATTTCACGGCTGAAAGATCGCCACACTGCACGGCTGAAAGATCGCCACATGGCACGGCTGAAAGATCGCCATATTGCACGGCTGAAAGATCGCCACATTGCACGGCCGAAAGATCGCCACATTGCGCGGCTGAAAGATCGCCACATTGCACGGTTGAAAGATCGCCACATTGCAGGGCTGAAAGATCGCCACATTGCACGGCTGAAAGATCGCCACATGCTACTGCATCCTTCATGGGCTGAAATATCGCCAACTTATCCAAAGGCATCATCGTTTGGAGGCACCATCCTCATAGCCCGAGAACACCATGTCATGGCCTGAGGACCCCTTTCAATCTCTTGCATATCATTATTCAAAGGCATCATGGTTCGGAGGCACCATTTCCATAGCCCGAGAGCATCATTTCATAGCCTGCGAATTCTTTATTATACGCTTCATGGCCTAGGACATCATGGTCCAAGGACGTCATCCTAACCGTCCGAAGACAATATTCATGGTCCGATGGGAATTTTCATCATATTTAAATGTGCGCACAATATATGCTCGTATTACTTATTTGCAGGTAAACCGGCAAGCAACAGCCGTCCCGGCAGGAGCATTTCCGCTCCACTGCCCGCAGCCACATCAAACCTGACCACTCTCGTAAGCCTTTCACTCATATTTATACCGAAATATAGCTAAAATAATTTTTTTACATTTTTTACAAATTTATTTAGTATTTTTTTAAGGCTAATTGCATATAATTGCAATATTAGCCTCTTTTAGCTTTAATTGTGTTTATATCTATAAAAATTAAGTCCAGCATTTTTAAATTGATAATTATGTGGTACAAATAATTTTAATACTCTTAATTTGTTTCTAGGAATTAATTTACCATTTTTTATAAAATGAAAGGGGAAAATTGGCTATTTAAAATCTAGCCCAATTACATTTCAATAATAGCCTAAATTGAACCCCAATTTGAACCTCAAAGCATCAAAGTTGTAGGACTTTGAAATAGCTTTCCAACGATATATTATGGAGCCTGAACGGATCTCTGTGCAAAAAGTTATGCGCGTTTTATAGAACAGTATGCGATATGCGCGCCCGGTAGCGCGACCGCGCTTCTTTTGAGGCAGTGTTACTGCCGTTTTGCGCGGTCAGTAGCGCGGTCAGGTCTCCTGGAGCGCGGGCGCGCTCGTGGGGGGTCGTTTTAAAGCCATATTTCATCCCCCACAGCCCCAAAACATAAAAACTTGCTCTTGAAAGGGGAACTCTCAAAAACCTAACTCCTTAAGGGTCCTTCCACCATCCAAGGTAAGTTCTAATGGTAATTCTAAGTTAATTTCAATTTCCCAACTTCTTATTAACATGGATAAACACTCCAAATCATTAGATATTCGATTGGGGCATCATTGTTGAGAGAAGAAACCCTAGAACCCGAATTCAAGAGGATTGAACTTCAAAAAGGTAATGTCTTCATCCTCTAATTGATTATACTATTGGATTAATGATTATAGACTCAAGTTCATGAGATATGAGTTGATGGGTTTGATAGAAAAGCATGAACAATTATAGGTTTGGCTTGTTGATTGTTAATTATTGGTTAAGGGTGTTATTTATCTTATGGGTGAAGAAGAATGACATTGATTATAAGAAATTTGAGATTTTAGAATTTATCTAGGATCAAGAGAATGGCTTGTTGGGCGTAGAAACACCATTAATAAGGACTATAAAGCTTTATGTCGCCAAGTGTTTGAGAAAATGTTTAGGTGACTAAAATATGAGAATTATTGCTAATGGAATCCCTTTGACTTGTATTGATATAGATTAAAGTTGAAAGGGTTGGCGAATGTTGTATTACGCTCAGGAGCAGGAAGTTAAGGTATGTTAGGCTAACTCTCTATGTTTGGGAATGTTAATGATTCTCCCTACACTACGTTTCTTTTACCACGTTACTAATTACCTCAGAAATATAGTTAAGCCTAGTTCCTTGAATAGTTGCAGAACTTCTATTCTCTAGCTTCATAACTCGTTCACCACTTTCATTCTGAACGTTGTGAGCTCAGTGTGTATTCAATATAGACTTGGGTTTGATGCCCTCGAGTCTTAGTATAGATTACGCAGTATGCCATAAACAGTTGAAGTTTCAGTGTTCATAATCAGTTCAAGAATACATGTCTCAGTCTAGTCCTATTCAGTATTCCAGTATTATGTAACTCAGTGTGATCCAGTATTCCAGTATCATGTAACTCAGTATGATTCAGTATTTCACTATCATGTATTGCAGTTTGATTCTCAGCTCCTGAATGTTGAACACCTGTATTTGGGCCTGAGGCCGCAGTTTATGCTTTATGCATCTTTGGGCCTGAGGCCGCAGTTTATGCTTTGTGCATCTTTGGGCCTGAGGCCACAGTTTATGCTTTACGCATCTTTGGGCCTGAGGCCGCAGTTTATGCTTTATGCATTTTGGACTTGGGGTCGCAGTTATGTATACGTATACTTGGGCCCTAGGCCGCAGTTGTGCACATATATATATATATATATATATATATATATATATATATATATATTGGACCTGAGGCCGCAGTTTAATATTCAGATAAACAGGTTGTTCATCATTCAGAAGAGGGAGTATTCATATCCTTACTTCCTTTGTTCAGTTCAGTTACCAGTTATCAGTTCAGTTATCAGTTATCAGTTATCATTTCAGTTTCTGTTTCAATAGTATCATATCAGTACCAATTATCAATTCTCAGTTATCAGCTTAGTTTCAGTTTCAGCATTTATAATTCTTTCTTTCAGTTGCTTTACATACCAGTGCAATTCAAATGTACTGACGTCCCTTTTTCCCGGGGCCTGTATCTCACGATGCAGGTAATGATTTACAGGTTGATGATTCAGAGCGCTAGGATTCTCGTACCAGCTACTTGGTGATCCCCAGTTCTTCCGGGGCATTATCATTACCTTATAGTTTTCAGTATTTTCAGACAGTCAGTGTTTTTAGTATTTCATTAGAGGCTTCATAGACTAGAGTAACAGTTAGACAGAGTCACAGGCTTTTCATATTAAGCTATGTTGGCTACAAATATGTTTCAGAATTGTATTAATATTTCCGCACTTTGATTTATATCATCCAGGCTTTCAGTATATCAGCATGTGTTAATTTATCTTCCGCATTCAGTATGTTATGATACCACATGTTGATAGCCAGCCAGTTGGTTCGCTCGGTCACATGTAGTCAGGCACCGAGTGCCGTGTTACTTCCAGGCCCAGGTTCGGGGCGTGACAGATTCTTCTCCTTGTTTCGCCTTACTGAATCCCTTCCCAAAATTAGTACATTCTTGTACTTAGACTTAATTACTTACTCGATGGTTTTACTACTTCTTTTATGGCAATAACTAGTATGCCTATAATTTGATTTCTTTCCTTATTTTTGAGTCTGTCACTGCCCGTTAAGAAGGTGATCCCTTAATTAAAGGCAATGATGTTTGTAATTGATTCTGAATAGTGATTGTTTCCATGTTTGTGGCTTATTACCTCTCTTTTACTCGTTTTCAAAAAGCTATAAATACCTTGTACTTCTCTTCTTTCAAACAAGACGAACACTTTAGTTCTGAAACACACACTTACACTCAAAAAACTCTCTCTTGCTTTACTGCTACTTGTGTTACTGCCTGTTTAGCCGGCTGAAAGCCAAGGCTAGACTTCGAAGTCCTGCTTACTTTTCTTTATTGCACTTTGCTTCTCTGACTGATATGTTCTAACTAAGTTTTTAGCATCAACAACAACATGTTTTTTTACTGTTTCTGTCATTCTTGTTTGTCTCCTGTTTTATTTAACTAATTTCCATTATTAAGCATGCTGCATTGTCACGACCCGGATTTCCCACCCGAGGGAGTCGTGATGGCGCCTACTCGTAGAAGCTTGGCAAACCAAATTATTAATTACTTTCCGTTTACAACATAATCCCTTTTAACAATTCATGGCAACAATGTAAAAAAACAATGAAATTAAATAGTAGCGGAAGTCTTAATTATAGAAACTGAATCAACATGCGGAATAGTCAATATAATCCTCTACCCAAGACTGGTGTCACAATACTCACGAACTGCTAAGGAATACTAAACACAAACGTCTGAAAGAAAACATAAGCTGTTTGTCTCGAATACAATGAGGCAACAGGCTAAAAAGAGAGAATAAGGAAGACGCCGGGCTTGAGGACGCATGCAAGGCTACCTCGGGTCTCGCCGAACTGAAGGCCTACTCCCGTACTAATGCTGCTGCTGCTGCTCGAAACCTGGACCTGTGAAAATAACACAGAGTGTAGCATCAGCACAACCGACCCCATGTGCTGGTAAGTGTCTGGCCTAACCCCGGCGAGGTAGTGACGAGGCTAGGACCAGACTCCAGATAAACCTGTGCAGGTATATATATATATATATATATATACAAGTACAACAGAAAAATAGCAAGAAAATAACAATTTAAGCTGGGGAAAGGAGCATGCTTCAAGGTAACAGATAGAGTCAAAATATCAGGAATAATGGCACGTACATCTACAGTTTAACTTCTAACAATAATGGAAAGGTAAAACAACTTTCATATTCAACTCATCTTGTTGCAGGCGTGCAACCCAGTCCCATTTCTCAATACCTCGTGGTAGGCGTACCACCCGCTCCCATTTCAATGTCACTCGTGGTAGGCGTACCACCTGCTCCCATTTTAATATATCATTTGTGGTAGGCGTACCACTCGCTCCCATTTCAATATCATTTGTGGTAGGCGTACCACTCGCTCCCATTTCAATATATCATTTGTGGTAGTTGTACCACTCCCTCCCATTTCAATATATCATTTGTGGTAGGCGTACCACTCGCTCCCATTTCAATATCACTTGTGGTAGGCGTACCACTCACTCCCATTTCAATATCACTTGTGGTAGGCGTACCACCCGCTCCCTTTACTTTCAACACAATACACAATGCAATCCCGGTAAGGGAACAATCAAATTAATACTCTTTCCCGGCAAGGGAACTATAACAACAAGTCAAACATCCCGACAAAGGAGAGTCAGCTATAACCAATCCTATTCAACTTTTCCCTGGCACAACTAATACCAATATTTAATCACAACGTTCATAGGATCAAACAAGGTTACATAATTATCAAATTAAGACTCACGGTCATGCTTGACACCGACGCATGGATACTCGTCACCATGCCCATACGTCGTATTCAACACAAACAAGTGGCAATTATGACTCAACTCCTAATCCCTCAAGCTAGAGTTAAACCAAACACTTACCTCAAAGCCTTGAATTTCACTCAATCCTCAACAATCACTTTACCCCGCGATTCCACCTCCAATTTGCTCGAATCTAGTCACAAATTGCCCAATTACTTTAATAAACACTAAATGAATCAATTTGAATGCATAAAAATGAATTTCCCAAGTTTTCCCCAAAAATTCCAAAATTGCCCCCGGGCCCACGTGGTCAAAACCCGAGGTTCGAACCAAAACTCGATTACCCATTCCCTCACAAACTCAAATATTTAACTTGTTTTAAAATCGGACCTCAAATTGAGGTCCAAATCCCCAATTTATAGAAAATCTAGGTTCTACCCAAAACCCCCAATTTCACCCATCAAAATCCTTGATTTTAAGTGAAAAACATGTTAAATGATGTTAAAGATTGAAAGAATTGAGTAAAAATCGACTTACAATTGATTTGGGATGAAGTTTGTTCTTGAAAAATCGCCTATGGTGTTTGGGTTTTGAAAGAATGGTGAAAAGTCATGAAAATTCGACTAAGTATAAAATTTGCTGGGCCTCGGATATGGGAATTGCGAACTGGGGTTCGCAATTGCGAACCCCGACCTGCTAACTTGGGAATTGCGAAGTCAAGTTCGCATTTGCAAACACTGTGCACAATGCCGGACTTCGCATTTGCGAAAAGACGATCGCATTTGCGATCAAACACCCTCCGCATTTGCGAGCACCATGATCGCATTTGCGACCAGTGCCCAGAAGTCCCATGTTCGCATTTGCGAGCAAATGAATCGCATTTGCGATCCTATGCCCAGTCCCCAGACTTCGAAATTGCGACTCAAAGCTCGCATTTGCGAGCTCGCAATTGCGAGTCTCCTCTTCGCATTTGCGAAAATCACAGAAGCCAAAATACCATATCTTTACAAGTTCAAAAATGCAATGCGTGGCCTATCCAAAACTCACCCGAGCCCTCGGGGCTCCAAACTAAATATGCATACAACCTCAATAACATCCTACAGACTTATCCGTGCGATCAAATCGCCAAAATAACATCATATACATCGAATCAAGCCTCAAAACTCATGTTTTTCTTTGAAATTTTCATAAAGCATCAAATTTTCATTTTAAGTCCGAATCCCGTCAAACGACGTCCAACTTTAATCAAATTTTACAGAAAGCACTTAAACCATATATAAGACTTGTACCGGGCGTCGAAACCAAAATACGAGCCCGATACCACAGTCTTTTAATCAAATTTCATTTCCAATTTCCTTAATAATTTCAGAAAAACAATTTCACAGAAAAATTCATTACTCGGGCTCTAGACCTCGGAATTCGACTCCGGGAATATGCCCGAGTACCATATTTTTCTATGGACCCTCCGGGACCGTCAAATCACGGGTCCGGGTCCGTTTACCTAAAATGTTGACCGAAGTCAACTATATTCATATTATTATCAAAATTAAGCATTTTTCACACGGAGTTCATATTTAAGCTTTCCGGCTACGCGCCCGGACTGCACATGCAAATCGAGGCAACCCTGAATGAGGTTTTCGAGGCCTCGGAAGCACGGAATGAGTGAGAAAATAGGTGATGATCCCTTTGGATCGTCACATGCATTCTGCCTTTTTTGTTCTGCATTAATGGTTTGTTACTTACTTATCATATCTTGTGCACCTTAAATCCCCACCCCTAATATGTTTGATAACTATGGGGCATGGCAACATTAATTATTGTTGTCCATGGCCCAAACTTGATCCTCCATAACCCCAATGTTTCCTCTGTTTGTTGTGTATTCTGGTTGGCTCATAGGCATGTCAGCATCTTCTATTGCTGTGCATGCCCAAAGCTGGCCTTTTCTCAAGTACACAGGCTCTTTGCAATGAATCCCCAACCCCCTGACCCCCTTGTATGAAGTCATCAACTCTGATTTTTTTTTCTAAGTACTATTTCCCAATCACCCTTATCCCTCTCTATTTTTCATTCAGTTTTAAATCTCTCTTCCTGCACTTCCACTCTACTCTTAGATTTAAGTTTTGCCCCTCTTGTGTGAGCCTTGCCTTGGGACCCATGAGTTCCCTCTGAACTTGGACACATAAGGGTTGGCCTTTCCACACTGCACTCATCTCTATTCTGATTAATGCAACTTGGGTGTGAGCATTGCCCGGGGTCTTTTTGAGAGCCTTAGGGAACTTTGACACACTCAAGTCTGAGAAAGTCTTTGAAGCAATGGAATCTTAAGGCAGTTTATTCCGTAGCTCAGGGAGGAACCAAGAATCAGGCTTCCTCTGGTTGTATTTTTTATGTATTTTTCTGATGTAATTCAGTACTTCTGACTTGTAATAATTTGTAATAAACAACGGGGATGGCTAGTGGAAAGGGGTAGGTAATTATGCATGTCAGGGGTAGAAAATATGCTATAGGATATCTTGATTCTGCATATTCAAACTACATGTAGAAAATATGCCTATAGGATTACTTCTAAATTCTGCATATTCAGATTACGCTTAGAAAATATGCCTATAGGAATATTTTAAATCCTGCATATTCAAACTGCATTTAGAAACCATGCCTATAGGGTGTTTTGATTCTGCATATCCAAACTCCATTTAGAAAATATGCCTATAGGACTGTTTTAAATCCTGCATATTCAAACTGCATTTAGAAACCATGCCTATAGGGTATTTTAAATTCTGCATGTTCACTTCACGCCTAGATAACTTGCCTATAGGACTCCACTTTAAGTACTGCACGCTTGCTACCACTTAGACATCAGCTCTAGGATTTAAACGGCTATAAATTAGTATAATGTCCCAGAATTAAAGTCAGTACATTAGATATCATGTTCATAGGAGTTACAACCAGCAATAATGGATCCTGTCACCTGCAACTAGTCTAATTTAAATCATCCTATTCTGAACCAGTGCTTAAGTAACTTAATTTCTCCGTGTTAACACGATTTAGCAAGCATGCCTATAGGATTTTAAACTATTCGTTTTAAGCTGTGACTAAACTCAAAATCAGCAATAGATACCATGTTTCGAAGGTCTCACTTAAACACTTAGGCAAGCCTTAGACAATAATATAAATAAAATTGAACTCGCCTCCGTTATTTGTTTAAGTGTTAAAACCAGCAGGCGGGCCTGATTCGTGTTTTCTAACTGAGTCATGTAATAGGCCAAGCTTGCTGCAACAACAATCTCCTCTTCCCTCAAGCATTTTTAGAATCAGGCCTTACTCGTTTGTTTAAGTCATGCTATTGGATTGTTTTGTTTGAGGAGGTATACTTGAGCCTTATGTGTTTATGTGCTTCCCCTTAAATGTGCAGTCTTCTCTATGTTTTGTATGTCGCCCTAGATTTTTCACCTTTGAAACCTCAAGTCAGCCTAATATCCTTCCATTTTAGGATTAGTAGTCCTAAGTGCCTCCGGGACTGATAGGAATGGGGCGGGTAATAGCATGCAATAGTGATCGAGACCAATCCGCGCTTTAGTACCTTAAACGGGGTGGGAAAGGATAGATATGGATATGATGACCGGTGCGCTAATATCACGTGTAGCCCCTCTTCTAAAGAGTGATTACCGGGTATTGCATTAATTTGATCCATATTTTTAATAAACCTAGGACCCCCCTTCTTTTATTTCCCTTTTCCTTTAAAAGCATTGCAACTCTTTGTTTAAAATCAGCCTTAATTGCTCTTTCAAACGATTGTTTATTAAAATCCCCTCTTATTTGAGCCTGATCTGTATATATGTTAATTGAACCAAATTCACAAAGAACTATCTGGCCGGGAACCACACTAGTGGATCTTGAAGGGTACCTAACACCTTCCCCTTAGGATAATTTCAAGCCTAAGCCTATCTCTGGTTATCAAATGAACTTAGAAATGAACCTTGAAGGTGTCCTAATGCACCATAAATCATTAGGTGGCGACTCTTCAAATGCTAAACCCAGTTCCCAAAAGGAACGAGTTATCTTATACCAAATGTCATAAACCCGATTTCGCGAGAAAAAAGGGGCGCGACAAGTCAAAGTTAGACCAAACACTTACCTCAATCCAACAGTCAATTCAAAGCTCAATTACCGTGTTTCCTCTAGATTCCGCCTCCAATCCACTCGTATCTAGTCATAATTAACTTAATAACATCAATTATCGCTAAAGAAATCGATTCCAATCCATAAGTGTAAGTTTCCCAATATTTCCCCCAAAAAGTTAAAAAGTCAAAAACCGACACCGGGCCCGCTTGGTCAAAACTCAAAGTTCGGACCAAAACCCAATTACCCATTCACTCCGAGCCCGGATATACAATTGGTTTTGGAATCCGACCTCAATTTGAGGTCTAAATCCCCAAATTTCGAAATTCCTAAGTTCTACCCAAAAACACCCAATTCCACAATGAAAAACCCTAGATTCTAGGATGAAATCTTGTAAAAAGATATAATAGATTGAAAGAAATGAGTTAAGAATCATTTACCTATGATTTGGGGAAAATTAGCCTTTGGAAAATCGCCTCTTGAAGTTTAGGTTTTGAAAAATGGGATAATGAATGAAAAATCCCGTCTAAGTCCAAACTTATCAACTGCAGATGTCGCATTTGCAACCTGAGCTTCACACTCGCAAATGCGAACCCCTCTCGCATTTCTGCTGCCTTCGCAAATGCGAACAAGGACTTCCGCAAATGCGGCCATTCTTCGCAAATGCGAACTCCCCAGTCCCCTCCCCTGCTTCGCAAATGCGATCATTTTTTGCAAATGCGTGACTCGCATTTGCGAGCCAGACCTCGCAATTGCGAAGTCTCCAGACCTAAAACATACCAACAATTTTCTTAAGTCCAAATCACTCCGTAGCCTATCCGAAACTCACCCTAACCCTCGGGGCTCCAAACCAAACATGCACACAAGTCTTAAAACATCATACGAACTTGCTCGCGCGATCAGACCTCCAAAATAATACCTAGAACTACGAACTTAGCACCAAATTGCATGAAACTTTCAAGAAAGTTTCAAAACTTCTATTTTCTCAACCAAAGGTCCGAATCACGTCAAATCAGTCCCGTTTCTCACCAAGCTTCACAGATAAGATATAAATATCATAGCGGACCTGCATCGGTTCCGGAACCAAAATACGGACCCGATACCAACGAGATCAAACATTAATCGATTTCATTAAATCCTTAGATTTTCAGTTTAAAAATTCTTAACAAAAATTCATTGCTCGGGCTAGGGACCTCCGAATCCGATTCCGGGCATACGCCCAGGTCCATATTTTATTACGGATCCTCCGGGACCGTCAAAACACATATCCGGGTTCGTTCACCCAAAATGTTGACCGAAGTCAACTAAATTCAACTTTTAAAGGCAAAAATTATTATTTTCTCAAATTTACACATAAAGGCTTTCCGGAAACGCGCTCGGACTGCGCACGCAAATCGAGAAAATATAAAATGAGGTTTTGAAGGCCTCGGAACCCTGAATTGGGTTCTAAAACACAAGATGACCTTTCGGGTCGCCATACTTTACCTATTGCATAAGTCCGCCTCTGTTTATAACAACACTTCATTATAGCAGCAAAAAAACATATCGGAACAAACGAGATTGTTATAAAGAGGTTTGACCGTAATTCAAAAAGACCATGCCAGTAAAAGGGTCCATCATGCTTCCATTTTTAGCAAGTTCAACTTCGATTTTCTTTTTTAAAGGTGTGCTTGATCAGCAGATCTCCTTATTCAGAGAGTAGTAATCTGAAAGAATGTTAGGTTATCTTTGGTATGAGTCTTTCTGTAGTTTAAAAAATAGATGTTTCATTTTTTCTTTCCTTTTTTTGGTTAAGACACAAAAATAATCTTCTAACATACACAAAATCAATTCTTTCAAAATCTAATTCAAGCAGATAGTTCTTAGAGAAATATGACTAGAACAAAAATTTAACTATAAGTATTCTAAATCTAAACGTCATAATGTCAAAGAGGCATTTTTTTTTTTGTTTGGAGGATTTTTAGCTGTTTCAGCTTGCCGGGAGCAAAGTGCACAAA
Organism: Nicotiana attenuata; assembly: GCF_001879085.1. Lineage (NCBI taxonomy): Eukaryota > Viridiplantae > Streptophyta > Magnoliopsida > Solanales > Solanaceae > Nicotiana > Nicotiana attenuata. The sequence goes on from NW_017674025.1 coordinate 30,210, forward strand.
TGGTATATTTCAGGCTTTTTCCGGTCACTGTTCCAATATTTTTTTTTTTAACTATTATTATTATTATTATTATTATTTATTTTTTTGTGAAGTTCAATGTGCATTTAAAGCCTTGTGTCAGGTCTAGGGTCAAATTTGAGAGAGCAAAGAGGAAAAAGAAAGAGTTAAGGTTGTAAAGTTTAATAGTGTTTGCCACATTTCTAAGTCTTTTTAAATTGTAGATCAAGATGGAGTTTTTCTCTGAGGGATAATGCGTTTTCACTATTTTGATAGAAGCACATTCCAGCAATCTGGATGATATTTCTATAGCGAGGATCTCGTAGCTGTTATAGTTTTTTCTTTTTGCTGCCTTTCCCATTGGCGCTTGAACTAGCAAAGCCTTGATCCAAAGAACTGCTTTAAATTTTCTCTCAAACCTAATAACCTTTCTCAAGCTAGATCTAGTTAAGAATGGCAGGGGGGGTTTAAACCTATGCGCGTGGTGCGGGTTGAAGCTTATGCGGTTGCGGGACATGGGGGGGTTTAATATAAAAAATTAAACTCAATGCGCGACGGTGTTGGCCTGAGTAAGTTTGTTTTGATGATTGACAAAGAAACACATGCATGAACCAGGTCCATGAACAGTGTTCACAGGTGACGGAAAGAATCAATCAAAAGGCCTGCACGTGAAAGGGTGTCTTGCTTGAAGAGAACTCTTCTGATATTCCCTGAACGAAAATGTTGCATAGTTTACAAGGAGCAGGACTCCTTGCTTGAAGTGAACTCTATCCAAGATAAGGGAAGAGTTAGAAGTTGAAGTTGACTAGAACTCTTCCACCAAGGAAGAGTAAAGCATTAGAACTCTAGTTAATCTTTATTTACTAACTCTATATATATCAGTTGTGTTCTCTTTTACAGGTGATACACACATACTGAAGTTAAGCACGAATTGAGAGCAAAATAGCAAGGCATTTTGTGAGCAATTCCTGTGAGATTTAAGAATGCGATCCTGAAACTACACGAACCAGATTGAAGAACCAGCTCCATAAAGATTTTTATGTGCCTTTCTTTATTTCTAATTCAAAGTGTAGTAGGCGCTTTGAGTTGTACCTTTCAGATTTCTTAGAAGCAAATTGTACTAGGTACACGAGTTGTATCTTTCAAGTTAGAGTTAACTTGAAGTAGTCGCAACAGCTTGTGGCGTGTTGCTATAAGGGTTAGAGTTAATTCTTAGGTTTGCAAGAGGTTGTAAACTCGAGTTGTATTGTTCAAGTTAGAGTTAACTTGAAGCAGTCGCAACAGCTTGTGGCTGGTTGCTATAAGGGTTAGAGTTAATCCTTAGGTTTGCAAGAGTTTATAAACTTTGTTGTTGGCTCAGAGTTGTAGTGAAGTGTTTGGAGAAAGTCCTCCTGGGCAGTAGGTCGTGGTTTGTTCACCTTTTGAGCCAGGTGTTTTCCACGTAAAAATACTTGTGTTCTTTACTTTCTGCATTTATTATTCCACAATTGTAGTGTAAGGAACACGTAGAAGAACCAGGTCCTTCTATAATTTGTGCACGCAAAAAAAAAATGGACACCACACAAATCACCTCCCCTCCCCTCCCTTCCCCCCCTCCCCCCCTTCTTGTATGGTATTGAAGTATAAAACATCAGACGGGTTGTGGGTTCTTTTACCCTCCATTGGCTTTAGAGAGGAGTTCAAAAATAGCCAGATTTACAAGTGGTCATTGAAAAATAGCCACAATTTCAAAAGTAATCGAAATTTAGCCACTTTTCATGTAAAGATAAATCTAAACGATAACATTATTCAAAATTCGGAAAATATTCCAGCATAACATACTGGAACTCCAATATAATATACTGGAAGATAAATACGAAAACATTGTTCAAAATCCGGAAAAATATTCCAGCATAATATATTGGAACTCGTATATTATACCGGAACTCCAGTATATCATACTGGAGTTCAAGTGTATTATGCTGGAACTCCAGTATATTATATTGGAGTTCCAGTATAATATACTTGACTTCCAGCATAATATACTTGACTTCCAGCATAATATATTGGAGTTCCAGTATAATATACCGGTCTAGCATAATATGCTGGAAGTTCATACACAGGTGCTCCAATCTCCAGTATATTATGCTGGAACTTTCCGCGTGTTGGAGTTCCAGCATAATATGCTGGAAGTTCATACACAGGTACACCAATCTCCTATATATTATGCTGGAACTTTCCGTGTTGCAGCAAAATAATGGTTATTTTTCAACGACTTCGCAAACGCTGGCTATTTTTCAATTACCAGTCCGAAAACTGCCTAGCCCGTGCTATTTTTACTTGCCTTTATCTAGTTTTGGGCCTTTAGGCTAACACTGTAAGTTAATTCATTGTTTAATCACAATCTTCAAATACATATTGAACCATATTCTGTTGGAAAATCATATCGTTGCCTTTTCTTTTCTTTTTTTGTAGATCATGAAGTTTAGTTGTCAAATTTTAAAAGTTTTAGCTTATAGATTAATCAATAAGTAAAATTTTATAGATATCATAAAAAATTTAGTCCAAAACTGTTTTATAAATAGCATAATTTTTATACATGTTAAGTGAAAAATAGATAATCGGGTCATTAAAATATGTTACTAATCAATAGAAATGAAAAAGGATAAATAAAAAAAATTTAAAAAATTTATGCAGGGCGGGTTGAAAACAAAAAAGTTCACTATGCGGGGGCAGGTTGAGTCATTGCGGGTTTAAGTTGAACCCGTCCCGCCCCGCCCGCCCCATTGCCATCCCTAGTAAGAACGATTAATTCGATCAGAATAGTGGAATGGAAGGCAGTAAAAGATTAAATACTCTAGTTCTGATCTCTCATGAAAGTCCTTTTTCCGTTTTGACAACATTGGCGTTCGAGTTAGGTAGCGGACACCTTGATTATTCTACCCATCACCAACACATGTACCAAATAAACCACGAGAGCTCAATAAGATGAGACAACTTAGCATTTATTGTCTTTGCTTGGCTTTTGAATGGTCTTTAAAGTTTTCACATACTTCATTGACCTTGCCCTTGGCTATAGTTTTTCTGAAAGTTAAACCTCAGCTTTGTTCAAGTGCGAGAATCTTAGTCCCTGGCTGAAAAGACATTAAAACATGAGACTGTTTTCAGAGAGTGAATTGTGAGGTAGGATTAAAGGTTTGTCACCGGCCCGTGGAGTATAAGAATCTGGGAAGACTAGCACTATAGCTATTTTTAAAGAAGTCAGTAACGAGAATTAGACATTTTGGAAGGGTATTTCAGGTATAAAAAGGTTTATCACCATAACCATAGAGTAAAAGAATCTGGGGAAGACATCCCATGCCTTCAAACATTTACATAAAATCAGTTGAGGGCTTAAACTAAATGAGAAAATAAGACACTTCAGAGAGGGTCATCAGCAAACATCAACAGATAGTCTGATTCAACCCAAAACAGTATCACACACATACATAGCTACAGAAGTTAGCTTTACATGTCATTGGTCTATGTCCAAAATGAGCCAATCATGGCAAGTAACCTAAATCTAAACAGAACTTTGTGAGATGGGTCCAAGGTAATCACCTTCCAAGCTCACAACTGCTTGGAATTCCTTCTCCGCCTCCACGTACCTTGCCCCAACCACGATGAAACGCACCACAGTGTCTCTCTCAATTCTTGACATCTTCTCATTCATAAAGATGGGATTTTCTCCAGGCACATACTTATAATCCGACATCTTTTGATGAGAGAGGTATATCTTGTCGGTGGGACCACATCTTAAAAAGACACCGTGCTTCAAGATCTTGTGGACAACCCCTTCCAAGATTTCTCCACGGAATATGTTGAAGGTAATGCAACTGAAGTCCACAGGGAAGAGCACATCTCCAGTGTGTTGTCGAACTTTCCCTTCCCCAATCTTCTCCATTGTAGTGACAGCTATAAAGTAACCGAGATTTTTTGTGGCTTTCTTGGAGGCAAAGTCTTCCAAGAGCCGAACAACAATTGCCTTCTGAAGCATTAAACCTTCAATATCAAGGTTCTCAGCAGGGATTATCACGTTCCATGACAACCGAGATTTCAAATACATTTTCAAATTACCTGTCACAAATCAAAACACATTGGGCAACAAAACAAGGGAAACATGGGGCATTAAAAAAATACCCTTGCATCCCAGCAATGCTAGTATGAAAGTTCAAGAACATGTCCGGAAATACATATACCACAACCATAAGAAATGCAATGCACATTTACTGAACTTTATCCATCAGGAACAGATTTGTAAGAGGTACTGGATAGGGAACCGTAAGAGACAAAGCGGCACATTAAAATACTAACGATTTGCGCGCTGGGTTCTTAACTAGCAAAACAACAACAACAACCACCTACTGAAATCCCACAAGTGGGGCTCGGAAATTGGGTTCTTAACTAGCAGGATCAGCCATTTTTCAGTCAAATAAATTGCAGAGATTAGCTTGAATCACTATAGGAAAACATAGAAGACTACACATTGTATCAGCTCATACAAGAACACAGCAATCAAGCTATTGCAACAACGTCATTTATGAGATATTACAAACCCTCCATCTCTAATAAGAGTGTTTTCACCAATTTGAAACTTTTAAAAAAAGATTATAATGATTAGTGAATATCAGTAACTGAGCAACTCCTTATCAGCTACACCGACCAATTGGAAGTATTAGTGGTGAAATGGAGTTTCCCACAGACAATGAAAGAATATTTCGAAGAATTAAGTCAATTTTAGAAGCCAACTGCAGCTAAGTGTCTATGCTCACAATGAGTTGGTAACGAAAGAAAAGAGGGTGGCAAACCTTTGAACCAGTCTAATTATATACCGTCAGACCTCTCTATAACAGCATCCCTATATAACAACCATTCACTATAACAACCAAGTTTTTCTCAGAACCGATTTTTTATGTTATATTTTACCTCTGTAAGAGCTTTCTGCCTATAGCAGCAACAACCATCTTTATGACAGTACGCTCTTTGTAAAATTACCCCTCTATAACAACCATATAGATTTTCTAAGATTATTAATAATAATAATTCTAAATATTTTTATAACTTTAATATACAACCTATAATAAAAATATAATATCTTAAGAATGGCAATACGTTCCATGAATATATGCACATCATATGTTTTTTTATTTTGAAGATCTACCAATGATATATTTTGCATTAAAAAAATGCCAAAAGATATTTAAAAGATCTATTTATACTTTTTGAAGATATGCACATCATTCTATTTATTTGAAGTCCTTTTGCTGAAAGTTTGGACGCAAATGTTTGCCGATTCAAGCGTTATACCGCTAGTAAGAGACTGGAATCTACGAAACAAGCTACAATTATGGAGTTCTTCCATCAACGTTGAAAGATTTAATTGTGTGCCTTAGAGTTTATGTACATTAGTTGTGAAGTTTTAATGTATTAAATTTCTTTAGCGTTTAATTCGTGAAATATTCATATCTTTTGAGATTTTAATGTTAAATATTTTTTAACTCTTTTATATGTAATATTAAAAAAGAAAAAAATAATTTCTGGATAATTACTGTCTATAACAGCCAAGATATATTTAAATGTCAAATGTTGTTATAGGTGTATAAGAATCATTCACCGTAAAAGCCAAAAAATATCGGAACAAATGATGCTACTACAGAGAGGTTTGACTGTATATAGTGTTTAGTAGATAAAACCTAACCCCGAGACTAATAACACATATATCCATCCTTCTGCCTAGGCATTTGGGCAACAGGTGAAAATCAACCCAACTTTGAATTTATCAAATGTCCCCTATTTTAATCAGCTCTCAAAATTACGAGCATTTTCTGAGAGTCAAACAAAGATGAATGCAAAAAGTAAAGTCATTTCACGAAGACAATAAAAGTTGCAAAAAGGTAAATCAAGAAAGAAAAAATAATAAGATGAAAAAAATAACATATTTTGGTCCATATCTACATGGGGCTAGGGTAAAATTTGCAGGGTTTAAGGGTTTCTGAAACAATTTTAGAATGGTGACAAAAGACAATGAGACTTCACCTTTGCTTTAGGCTTCTAAAGAGTGTGGAGCAGTGAGCAAAAATAGAGGAAATTAGGGCTATATGATTGCATGATCGAAAATAGCAAGTAAAGGAAAAAATGTGAAAGATTCGGAACAAAGAAAAAATGCACAAGAAAAAAAAAAGAATCATGGTCGCTATTAGAAGGAACGGAGTAGAACTAACCTTTTTTGATGACAAACGGCGGCGTCGGTGGAACAGCACGGTTGGGAGACGGAGTTGGTAGAGGGAACAGTAGCTTCGTGACTCGTGAGCTATGGATTCTGGTTCAGTGTGGGTACTCCAAATTATATGTTGGATCATAGAGGAACGTTAAATAAATGGAGGGACTGAAATTGATTTAGTAGAGACTTTGGGGGTTAAAAGCACCCTTCTCATTTCTCTCAAGGGAATGACACCTGTCCTTTTGCATTATTGCATGTAATCGTTGTGTGATGTGTCTATAGGGGCACTTTTAAGAAAATTTTTAATTTCCGTCATTCTGATATTCTGTTAAGCATTCTGAACCTTGAATTAATTCCTCTTTAGTCAATTCATTTTGTGTGTGAGAGATCTAGGAATAAACACAATATGGCTGTAATGTGGGCCGAGTCCGGTCTTAAATGGGCTTTGTGGGCCGGTTCTAAGTGGGCCCGGAATTTGTGGGCCGATCGTAAGTGGTTCTGGGTTTCGTGGACTTTTTTTAAGAACCAGCCCGGAACCGGGACCACGAACTAATGATCCCGGACAAAGTGGGTCGATCCCGGGCCTATGTGGCCTAACTGGGCCCAACGATTACTTTCTATTTTTTTTAAAAAAAAAAATTTATCTCAGGCAATTCCTTGTAAAAATTATATTATAGAATTGTGAATTCAAATTTAAACACAAAAATATTGTAAAGAGATATTCAAAGCAATGCATTATAATTTTATTATAACATTAACAAAACATAGCAATATCTTTCTTAGTCTTCCTCCCCCTATGGATTGAGCACAAGAAGGTGCTAATACCGCCATTAAAAAGAAAAAGAAACTAATCAAGATGCGCCAAAATACAAGTTACATATTATTTTACATGATATCTCTCACAAATTTCATAAATCCTTCAAGGTTGGAGGAATTTCCGTTAGTGGTGGCAGAAAAGAAGCTTGTTCATCACCGCTTCCGGGTGAAGTTGCATCCTCCGCAACCACAACTAGCATTTCTTCGTAAGCTTCGTCTACCTCTGGTTGTGATTCAGCAAGTCCAAAATTTCTTCGTTCCGAACGGATCCAATCTCTGAAAGTATTGATTTTTCCAAGCTCTCTCTCATAGACGCTCTATAATCACCGAGTTGAAATCTTGCTTGACTGAAAGCGCTCTCCGATGCCACTGTTGAAGCTTGAATGGCTAAAAAGTCCCGGGCCATCCTTGAAAGAATTGGAAAGTATTTTTCTTTGTCCTTCCACCATTCCAAAATATAAAAGAAGTCGTCGGGATTCACTTCCTCAATTCCCTGGGACAAATAAACTTCAAGCTCATTTAGTTGTGAACAATCACTAGTACTAGAACCTTGAGAACCCCTGAACCAGGCCCAAGCAGTAAGTGCTCTTACTCCCAGTTATTTTAGATGATTGAGAACTAGAAGAAGGAGTTGGAACATTTGGTCTAGCATGATCTATTGCAATTTGATAAGCACTATAAATAGTTTGAGCATTTATTTTAATTGAGGCTTGTGCTTCCGGAAGTGTAGACAAATCCTCATCTTCAAGTGTCAAACCATTATAAACAATTTCATACTAAAATTGAGGACCTCCTAATTTCATAGTAAGATTTAACAAGGCAACAACACTATAAATAGGGGGAATAGGGAACACATATTTTTTAAACTTTTTTCTCATAGAATCAATAGGTTGTCCATAAATTTCCCCACCCTCTGAAAAATAAGCAAATAAATTTGCAAGTTCTACAATATAAACTAAACAGTTAGAAATAGTAGGATAATATTGCCCAGAAAATTTATTTGTAGCAATATGAAATTTTTCTAAAAAATCTACAAGTATTTTAACATTAGCCCAATCTGCATTTGTAAGGTGCTCATCATCATCACTTACATGAGCATTAAACGTTGAGTTTATGGGGTTTCTATATTCATATGCAACAACTAAGCTTTCATACATGTAATTCCATCTAGATGGACAAGGTTTAGGAACCTTTCTTTCTCTTAGGCCAAATTCATCGTATCTTTTAAAATATTCTCTAAGTCTACTTCTACGGTTTGAATAAAAAAAGTCAGTGAAAAGCCATTTTAACCTTTTCAATTTCAACATTTAAAATTCTCATGCCATCACCCACAATTATATGGTAAATATGACAAATACATCTAACATGAAAAAATATTACTAAATGCAGGATTTAGTATAGTGGTAAGCAAGGCTACAACATTAGTGTTACTAGTAGCATTATCCATTAAAGTTGATATTATTTTATCACTAATGCAAAAATATCTACAAACATCCATAACCGTGCTAGAAATAAACTGCCCTGAGTGACGTGAATTAGTTTTCTATAAGCAATAATGCGCTTTTGCATTATCCAATCCTCATCAATCCAATGACTGGTAACGGTAAGATAATCACAGTCATTACCACTTTTACCAATATCAGTAGTAATAGCAACACGACAATTATATGAGTAAATAAATAGCGCAAATATTGTTCATATTCATGTTTATATTTATAAATTTTGCTCTTTACGGTTGTGCGATGCCATCCTTTATAAGTAAGATTAAAAAAATTTCTAATATAATGCACAAAGTACGGGTTAGAAGGAAAACTATAGGGTAAGCACATAACAGTAACCATTTTTGTCAATTCTTCCCAATCTTTTCTTGGATCATAATATAAAATACCACCGGTAACAGTGTTAGTTCCCCGTTGAAATTGATTTGACCCGGCACTAAGGTTAGCCTGACTAGGTACACTTGTCCCCTCGGTCAAAGCTTTCATACGAAGATATTTAACTTTATCTTGAGGGTGTAGCCTAGAAAAAGTAGGTGTAGTAACAGGAGGGTCAGACGAGGCATCATTTGGATTATTGTTAGTTGGGTTAACTTCAGCAACAAGACTAGTGGGTGTATCGTCGTCCGATTGCGTTTCATCAAAATCTATTTCTTCATCGTCATTTTCATCAATAGTTGGATTACCATAAAGAGAATTCATATTATTCATAGTTTAATTGTTCACCACCTCCAACATTATGCAAATATTGACTCTCAGTAAATTGTAATAAAGTATTATCACTATCAAGAATAGGAGCAGGTGGAGGACGGGTATGGAATTTGGGTAGGGGAGCCCGGGGAATCGGAGGAGGAATAGATTGGCCATGTGATGACCCGAAAGGTCATCACTTATTTTAGAAATAAATTCTGCGTTCCGAGGCCTTAAAACCCTCTTTCAGCATCACCTCAATTTGCGTGCGCAGTCCAGACGCGTAGCCGGAAAGCCATTATGTGAAAATCTATGAAAAATGATGAATTTTGACTTAAAATTGAATTTAAGTTGACTCCGGTCAACATTTTGGGTAAACGGACCCGGACCCATGATTTAATGGTCCCGAAGGGTCCGTAGGAAAATATGGAACTTGGGCGTATGCCCAAATTCCGAGGTCCCACGCCCGAGAAATGAATTTTTAAAGAAAATTATTTTCTGAAATATTTGTGTGTTTTTGGAAATGAAATGAGTTTAAAACTTGATGGTATCGGGCCCGTATTTCGGTTCCGGAGCTCGGTACAGGTCTTATATGTGATTTAAGATGAGTCTATAAAATTTGGTAAGAAACGGACTGGAAATGATGTGAATCGGAACGTATTTGAGAAAAATGATCCGCGAACGCGAAGGCTCGAGGAGTCAAAGCTCCGCGAACGCGAGCCTAAGGTCACGAATGCGAAGGTCACCTAGGCCTAACTCATCGCGAACGCGACAGGCCTATCGCGAACGCGATGAAGGCCTGTCCAGTGATTTTAAAACAGAAGCAAAAACGGGACTTAACAAAAATTTCGTAACTTCTTCTTCCAAACTCCAAATTGGGCGATTTTTGAAAGGGAACTTTACCACAAATTCATAGGTATGTAAGCTTATACTCATTTTCTTCAATTTCCATTAACATCCATTAGATTTTTAGGCCTAAATCATGTGCTTGAGGGTAGAAAATTAGGGATTTGGGTAGAGTTAGGGCTTTTTGTATAATTGGTATTTAGACCTCGTTTTGGGGTCGGATTTTGGAGTTAATTACATATTCGGGCTCGTGGGTGAATGGGTGATCGGATTTTGGTCCGAACCTCGTATTTTGACCAAGCGGGCCCGGGGTCGATTTTTTTGGCTTTTTGGGAAGAATGATAGGAAATCTATAATTAGGCATTGGAATTGGATTGTTTAGCGTTTATTGATGTTATTAAGTCGATTATGTCTAGATACAATTGATTTGGAGCCAAATTCAAAAGGAAAAGCGGTGTTTGAGGCTTGAGTTGGCCGTGGAAGTTCGAGGTAAGTGTTTGGTCTAACCTTAGCTTGAGGGATTAGGGGTCGAGTCTTATTTGCTACGTGTTAACTGTGGAGTACGACGTATAGGCATGGTGACGAGTATCTATACGTCGGTGTCAAGCATGTCCGTGAGTCTTGTATTGTAATTTTTATGACTCCGTTACGGTTCATTACGCTTCATATGAGGATTTTTACTACTGTTCCCTTGCCGGGATATTAATATCATTAATGTTCCCTTGCCGGGATGTTATTATCATTACTGTTCCCTTGCCGGTATATTGTTATCATTATTGTTCCCTTGCCGGAAAGTTATTATCTTTACCGTTCCCTTGCCGGGATGTTTGTTTTAATATTATTGTACCCTTGCCGGGATTCTTTGATTGGTGTTGATAAAAGAAATGGGAACGGGTTGCACGTCTACAACGGTAATATATGAAATGGGAGCGGGTTACACGCCTGCAACGGTAATATATGAAATGGGAGCGGGTTGCACGCCTGCAATGGTAATAGATGAAATGGGAGCGGGTTGCACGCCTGCAACAGTGATATGTGAAATGGGAGCGGGTTGCACACCTGCAACGGTAATATAAGAAATAGGAACGGCTTGCACGCCTGCAACGGTATCATATGAAATGGGATCGGGTTGCACGCCTGCAACGGTATTATGTGTATACCTGTTCTTCTATTTCCTTATTTTGCTGGTAATTGTTTTAGGACATTTCTTATGTTTCTCTACAGTTGTGATGTCGTTGTCTATTACTCCCCGTAGCATATTTCCCCCGCCCAAATTTAGTTGTAATTATCTGTTTCTATTTCTGCTGTATATGATTTAACTGCACAGTTTTATTTGGTAGTCTGGTCCTAGTCTCGTCACTACTTTGCCGAGGTTAGGGTGGGCACTTACCAGCACATGGGGTCGGTTGTGCTGATACTACACTCTGCACTGTGTGCAGATACCGATACCGGAGCATTTGGACCACAGTGAGGGTGCTGTCTTCAGTCCACACAGGCGACTCGAAGTAGTCCTGCAAACGTCCGCGGGCCTTGGCGTCTCCTCCTATCTTATCTCTTGTTGTTTTTATTTCTTCAGATAGACTTTGTATTTTATTCATACCTTGTTTGTAGTATTCTTAGACTGTCTGTGAAGCTGTGACTCTAGTTTTGGGTAGACTTGCTTAAACAGTTGTATTGGATATACTCAGTATTTTTATTGTGTTCTTCCGCTTGTTATAATTTCCGCTGTATTTAAATTATTGCTCATAATTGCTAAAGGAAAAAAAGGATTAAAAAAAAGGTAAATTTATCGAGTAGTCGGCTTGCCTAGCTCACAATAGTAGGCGCCATCACGACTCCCGAGGGTGAGAAATCCGGGTCATGACAAGTTGGTATCAGAGCTCTAGGTTACATGGGTCTCACAGTTCATAGACAAGCTTAGTAGAGTCTGAGGGATTGGTACGGACACGTTTGTATTTATCCCCCAGAGGCTACAAAGTTAGGAAAATTTCACATCTATTCTTTCGTGTCGTGCGGTTTGGTTTCTCAATGCTGATTGAATTTCTATTCTGTTCTTTCACAGATGCCGAGAACGCGCGCTTCCTCATCCGCTGACCAGTAGCCCGAGCCCCCAGCATTAGCTCCCACGAGGGGCAGAGGGCGAGGTCGAGGCCGTGCTAGCGGCCGAGGTAGGGGCAGAGCACAGCCCAGAGAAGCAGCACCAGTGGCGGAGCCTCAGGTTGACTTTGATGATGAGGTTTCGGCCAGACAGTTCTGGTGGGCCCAGCTCAGGTCCCAGAGGGGTTTATTGCTACCCCGATACTCCAGGATGCTCTGGTCCGTCTAGTGGGCCTTATGGAGAGTGTCACCCGGGCAGGCTTGCTTCCTGTAGCACCAGCCGTCTCTCAGGCTGGAGGAGGAGCCCAGACTCCTGCTACTCGCACTCCAGAGCAGATGGCTCCCCAATTTCAGACTCTAGCAGCTCAGCCAGTTGGAGCAGTTCAGCCGGGTGTGGTAGCCCAGACCAGTGATGGAGCAGCTATGTCTGCCGATACTTTGTAGAGATTGGACAGGTTCACCAAGCTCTTCACTACTACTTTCAGCGGTGCATCTTCTGAGGATCCCCAAGATTATCTAGACAGCTGTCATGAGGTTCTCAGGAACATGGGGATAGTGGAGACCAATGGGGTCGACTTTGCTACTTTTCGCTTATCTGGATCCGCCAATACTTGGTGGAGAGATTATTGCTTGGCTAGACCAGCCGGATCACCAACTTTGACTTGGGAGCAGTTTACTCAGCTATTTCCGGAGAAGTTTCTCCCTGTCACTCCGAGAGAGGCCTATCGGAGGCAGTTTGAGCGTCTCCAATAGGGTTCTATGACCGTTACTCAGTATGAGACCCGATTCATTGACTTGGCTCGTCATGCTCTTATCATACTTCCCACCGAGAGAGAGAGGGTAAGGAGGTTCATTGAGGGGATTATTCAGCCGATTCGACTTCAGATGGCTAGGGAGACTGGGAGTGAGATTTTTTTCCAAGAGGCGGCCAATGTGGCCAGGAGAGTGGAGATGGTTCTGTCGCAGGGAGGTGGTCATGGGTCGGACAAGAGGCCTCGTCATTCAGGCAGATTTAGTGGTGCCTCGTCTGGAGGCAGGGATTCGTATGGTAGAGGCCATCCTCCTAGGCCTTTTCAGTCAGCACTTTAGGTTTCTCACGGCGTTTCAGGTGGTCGTGGTTCTCATATGCAGTATTCTGATCAGCAGTCCTACAGCGCACCACCAGCTCCTATCAGTGCACCGCCGCTTTAGAGTTTCCAGGGTCGTTAGCCCCAGCAGCCGAGGGCTTATTTTACTTGTGGTGACACAAGGCACATTACTAGATATTGCCCTCGAGCACCGAGCAGTTCTCAGCAGTAGGGTTCCCGTGCTATGGTTCCGGCACCATGTGTTCCACCGCCCGCTCTGCCAGTTAGGGGTGGGGATAGAGGTGCTAGAGGTGGAGGTAGAGGTATTAGAGGTGGAGGTCAGGCAGCTAGAGGTGGAGGCCGGCCAGTAGCAGGCCGTCCTAGAGATGTAGTCCAGGGTGGTGGGGTCCAACCCCGATGTTATGCTCTTCCAGCCAGGCCTGAGGCTGAGGCTTTCGATGCGGTTATCACAAGTACTGTTCTAGTTTGTAGTAGAGATGCTCCAGTCCTATTTGATCCAGGGTCTACATACTCCTATGTGTCATCTTATTTTGCACCGTATCTGGTCATGCCTAGTGATTCCTTGAGTGCTCATGTTTATGTGTCTACACCGGTGGGTGATTCTATTATGGTAGATCGAGTCCATCGTTCGTGCATAGTTATGATTGGGGGTCTTGAGACTCGTGTAGATTTGTTACTGCTGGACATGGTTGATTTTGATGTCATACTGGGAATGGACTGGTTATCACTTTATCATGCTATCTTGGACTGTCATGCCAAGACTGTAACCTTAGCCTTGCCGGGTTTACCTCGTTTAGAGTGGATAGGGACTCCTGGTCATTCTACCCGCAGTGTCATCTCTTATGTGAAGGCTCGGCGTATGGTCGAGAAGGGGTGTTTGGCCTATTTAGCATATGTTCGTGATTCTAGCGCCGAGGTTCCTCCTATTGATTTTGTGCCTGTTGTTCGTGAGTTTCCTGGGGTATTTCCTTCAGACCTGCCGGGTATGCCACCCGACAGGGATATTGACTTCTACATTGATTTGGCTTCGGGCACTCAGCCCATTTCTATCTCGCCGTATCGTATGGCCCCGCCTGAGTTGAAGGACAAGTTGCAAGACTTGCTTGAAAAGGGTTTTATTAAACCCAGTGTTTCGCCTTGGGGTGCGCCGGTGTTGTTTGTTAAGAAGAAGGATGGATCGATGCGAATGTGTATAGATTACCGGCAATTGAACAAGGTTACAGTCAAGAATAAGTATCCATTGTCGAGGATTGATGATTTGTTTGATCAGCTTCAGGGTGCCAAGGTATTTTCGAAGATTGACTTGAGATCCGGCTACCACCAGTTTAGGGCATCCGATGTCCCTAAGACAGCTTTCCGCACTCGGTACGGGCATTATGAGTTCTTGGTGATGTCATTCGGATTGACAAATGCCCCAGCAGCTTTTATGGATTTGATGAACCGAGTGTTCAGGCCTTACTTGGATTCGTTCGTGATAGTCTTCATTGATGATATTTTGATCTGTTCTCGCAGCCGGTAAGAGCACGAGCAGCATCTTAGAGTGGTTCTTCAGACTCTGAGGGATAGTCAGTTGTATGCCAAGTTTTTGAAGTGTGAGTTCTGGTTAAGTTCAGTTGCATTCTTGGGTCATGTTGTATCAGCAGAGGGTATTCAGGTTGACCCGAAGAAAATTGAGGCAGTCAAGAACTGGCCTAGACCAGCATCAGCTACAGAGATCCGGAGTTTCTTGGGGTTGGCAGGCTACTATAGTCGGTTTGTGGAGGGGTTTTCGTCTATTGCATCCCCGATGACCAGGTTGACCCAGAAGGGTGCCCAGTTCAGGTGGTCAGACGAGTGTGAGGTGAACTTTCAGAAGCTCAAGACAGCTTTGACTACGGCATCAGTGTTGGTTTTGCCCACAGGTTCAGGACCATATACAGTTTATTGTGATGCATCTCGTATTGGACTTGGGGCAGTGTTGATGCAGAATGGCAAGGCCATTGCCTATGCTTCGCGGCAGTTGAAGATTCACGAGAAGAACTATCCGGTCCATGATTTGGAGTTAGCAGCCATTGTTCACGCGTTGAAGATCTGGAGGCATTATCTGTATGGCGTGGCGTGTGAGGTGTTCACGGACCACAAGAGTTTGCAGTATTTGTTCAAGCAGAAGGAGCTAAACTTGAGGCAGAGAAGGTGGTTAGAGTTGTTGAAAGACTATGATATTACCATCTTATATCATCTGGGGAGAGCCAATATGGTGGCTGATGCTTTGAGTAGGAAGTCAGCCAGTATGAGCAGTCTTGCTTATATTCTAATCGGTGAGAGGTCGCTTGCTTTGGATGTTCAGGCTTTGGCCAATCAGTTTGTGAGGTTGGATGTTTCTGAGCCCAGTCGCGTGTTAGCTTGCACAGTCGCTCGTTCTTCCTTATTGGAGCGTATTCGAGATCGGCAGTATGATGATCCCCATTTATGTGTCCTTAGAGACACGGTGCAGCACAGAGGTGCCAAGAAGGTTACATTAGGAGATGATGGAGTTTTGAGATTGCAGGGTCGAGTTTGTGTGCCTAATGTGGATGGGCTTCGAGAGTTGATTTTAGAGGGGGCCCACAGCTCCCGGTACTCTATTCATCCGGGCGCCGCAAGGATGTATCAGGATTTGCGGCAGCATTATTGGTGGAGAAGAATGAAGAAGGATATCATTGCATGTGTGGCTCGGTGTTTGAACTGTCAGCAAGTTAAGTACGAGCATCAGAGGCCTGATGGTTTGTTCCAGAAGATTGAGATTTTTGAGTGGAAGTGGGAGCGTATCACTATGGACTTCGTTGTTGGACTCCCACGGACTCAGAGGAAGTTCGACGCAGTGTGAGTTATTGTTGATAGGTTGACCAAGTCAACACATTTCATTCATGTGACAGTCTCCTATTCTTCCGAGAGGTTAGCTGAGATTTATATCCGGGAGATTGTTCGCCTTCATGGTGTGCCCGTGTCTATCATTTCAGACTGAGGTACGCAGTTTACCTCACATTTTTGGAGAGCAGTTCAGCGAGAGTTGGGCATGCGAGTTGAGTTGAGCACAGCGTTTCATCCTCAGACAGACGGGCAGTCCGAGCGGACTATTCAGATTTTGGATGATATGCTCCGAGATTGTGTCATTGACTTTGGACGCTCGTGGGATCAGTTTTTGCCTTTACCAGAGTTTGCCTACAACAATAGCTACCAGTCGAGTATTCAGATAGCTCCTTATGAGGCTTTGTATGGTGGCGGTGGCGGTTGCCGGTTGGATGGTTCGATCCGGGGGAGGCTCGATTGTTGGGTACGGATCTGGTTCAGGATGCCTTGGACAAGGTCAGGATTATTCAGGATAGGCTTCGTACAGCTCAGTCTAGGCAAAAGAGCTACGCCGATCGCAAGGTTCGAGATTTGTCTTTCATGGTTGGTGAGCGGGTATTGCTTTGAGTGTCGCCTATGAAGGGCGTGATGAGATTTGGGAAGAAGGGCAAGCTTAGCCCTAGATTCATTAGCCCGTTTGAGATTCTTGATCGAGTGGGGGAGATGGCTTACAAACTTGCATTGCCGCCGAGCTTATCAGTCGTGCATCCAGTGTTTCATGTGTCCATGCTTCAGAAATATCACGGCGATCCATCCCACGTGTTAGATTTCAGCACTGTCCAATTGGACAAGGACTTGTCTTATGAGGAGGAGCAGGTAGCTATTCTAGACCGGCAGGTTCGTCAGTTAGATCGAAGAGTTTTCCTTTTGTTCGTGTTCAGTGGAGAGGTCAGCCTGCTGAGGCATCGACCTGGGAGTCCGAGTCCGATATGCGGAGCTGCTATCCCCATCTTTTCCCCGACTCAGGTACTTCCTTCTTATGTCCGTTCGAGGACGAACGGTCATTTTAGAGGTGGAGAATGTGATGACCTTGTCATCACTTGTTTTAGAAATAATTCTACGTTCCGAGGCCTTAAAAACCTCTTTCGGCATCACCTCGATTTGTGTGCACAGTCCGGGCGCATAGCCAGAAAGCCATTATGTGAAAATCTGTAAAAAGTGATGAATTTTGACTTAAAATTGAATTTAAGTTGACTTCGGTCAACATTTTGGGTAAACGGACCCGGACCCGTGATTTGACGGTCCCGGAGGGTCCGTAGGAAAATATGGGACTTGGGCTTATGTCCGGAATCGAATTCCGAGGTCCCACGCCCGAGAAATGAATTTTTAAAGAAAATTATTTTCTGGAATATTTGTGAGTTTTTGGAAATGAAATAAGTTTAAAACTTGATGGTATCGGGCCCGTATTTTGGTTCTGGAGCCCGGTACATGTCTTATATATGATTTAAGATGAGTTTGTGAAATTTGGTAAGAAACGGACTGGAAATGATGTGAATCGGACCGCATTTGAGAAAAATGAAAAATTTAAAGTTCTTATGTGATTTCATAATTTTGGTGCTAAATTCATAGTTGTTAATGTTATTGCGGTGATTTGAACGCACGAGTAAGTCCGTAGGATATTTTTGAGGTAGTGTAGATATTTGGTCTGGATCCTCGAGGGCTCGGGTGAGTTTTGGATAGGTCTCGGGAGGTTTTTGAACTTATGAAAGTTGCAGGTTTTTGCTGTTCATGCACAGGGGTTTTGTTCTTCGCGTTCGCGTGGTCCCACTCGCGAACGCGTAAGGCAAATTCCTCAGGTGCCAGTTTTCTTCTTCGCGAATGCGAAGCCTGAGACGCGAACGCGAGGCTGAGGTGGGAGTACCCTTCGCGAACGCGTCGAGGCACTCGCGAACGCGTAAGGCAATTGGCCTGGGGGGTGGAGTTCTCACTTGTTCTACGTGAACGCGGCCACTGGCCCGCGAACGCGAAGGCTCGAGGAGTCAAAGCTCCACGAACGCGAGCCTAAGGTCACGAACGGGAAGGTCACCTAGGCCTATGTCACGACCCCAGTTCGCCCTCCGTGAACATGTCGTGATGGCACCTAGTCCCCTACGACTAGGGAAGCCTAACAATGCGGAAAAACAACATAACTTGCGGAATAATTAATTAAAACTGAACAACTAAACGGAACTGTATATGAATGCCGCCCGACATATATAACTCCATAATGCGGAAGTCTACAATATCACCCCAAAACCCGAAAACTCACAGGAAACACAGGCTAATAGAAGAGTAATACACTGCTCTAACTCCAGAATGTCTAAACAACTAAAAGAAAGGAAAGACTATCTGCTAAAGCTGGAATAAGATAGAGACTCCTGGTCTGCGGACGCGGCAGAAGTACCTCGAAGTCTCAGCTAGATCTCTCCGCCTCGAGAGTGATACGCCTGGGTGGAGGTACTTGGATCTTCATATGAAAAAAACATGCGTAGAAAGGGCATGAGTACACCACAGCGGTACTCAGTAAGTGCCAGGCCTAACCTCGGTCGGGTAGTGACGAGGAAGGTCAGGGCCCTACTGAGATAAATAAATAATAAACGACAGGATAAAGAAACAGTATAATGATAGTCTACAGCAAGAATCTAAACAGGATAATAAGGATACATTAACAGAAAAACAGAAATAAGGCAATCACAAGGAGATATCGCTCACAACAAGGATGATAACCGGGGATCTCTTGGTATCCCGAGGATCTCTTGGTATCCTCACCATATACACTAGGGATCTCTTGGTATCCCGAGGATCTCTTGGTATCCTCAATATATACACTAGGGATCTCTTGGTATCCCGAGGGTCTCTTGGTATCCTCAATAGTATGCCCGGGGATCTCTTGGTATTCCGAGGATCTTTTGGTATCCTCAATATATAAAAATGTGCCAGGGATCTCTTGGTATCCTCAATAGTATGCCAGGGATCTCTTGGTATCCCGAGGATCTCTTGGTATCCTCAATATATATAAATGTGCCAGGGATCTCTTGGTATCCCGCACCTCAGTCCAGATCGTAAACACGTGCAGGGGATCTCCCTGGATGCTGTCCCGTAGTCCCAAATTTAAACACACAATAACAGCTCAAGAGTATCGGAATAAATTCTCAACTCATAACAAGTAACAGTAAATTCCAGCCCTACATACTTCACGAAATACAAACAAAGCATATTTAAGCAAGTAGGCAGGTAAGTCGACTAAACATGCTTCTCTAAACTAACACATGCTATAATTGCAAGTAAAATAAAGCAAATAAGAAAGAAACTCAGTATAAATATTTAAAGTAAAGCCGGATTTTCAACAATTAGCTCAAGTACGCGCTCGTCACCTCACGTACAAGGCATTCAATTACCAAATATCATATCCTAAGGGGAAGGTCCCCCACACAAGGTTAGACAAGCCACTTACCTCGAACCGGCTCCAAAATCAACTCGAAATCACACTTTTGCCACGAGTATCCGACTCCAAATGGCCCAAATCTATTCAATTCAATTACATATCGTAAATAACATCTCAAGCAACTGATTCTACTATTTAATTCAAAGCTAAGATGCGAAATTAGGTAAAATGACCTAAACGGCCCTCAGGCCAATGTCTCGGAACCGGATAATTTTTACATTTTCAGAACCCTCGTACTCACACGAGTCTAACAATATAAAAATCTCCCAAATCGGAGGTCAAACACCCACTCAAAATTCAATAGTTTTGTCTATGAAGTTTTACCCATTTTTCATTCAAAAATCCGAAATTAAGGAGGAATTCGTGGTTAGATTAGTGGGTTTTAAGAATAAGGGAGTAGAGAATCGTTACCCAGTAGTTGCCCTCAAAAAACCTTCGAAATTTCTCCCAAATCCGAGCTCCCAAGCTTGTGTTTTGATAAAAATGGCTAACCCTCGGTTTTCAAATGTTTATAACTGTTCAGACTTTTAATGCATCGCGAACGCGGAGGTGATCTCGCGTTCGCGGAGAAGAAAAATAGAAGTTGCCAAAAATGCCCTTCGCGATCGCGAGGGGGAGAGCGCGAACGCAATGGCCTGGGACCACGAAGCTACGCGAACGCGACTGACGGAACACGAACGCGATGAAGGAAGGCGTGAAGCTTCGCGAACGCGAAGGACTATACGCGAACACGATGAGGAAACTGGTCCTCTTCCAGAATTACTCTACGCGAACGCGTGGAGGAGGAAGCGAACGCGTAGAAGAAGGAAGCCAAAGGTACGCGAACGCGAGAGGGAAGTCGCGAACGCGAAGAAGGATTTTTGGTCTGCAACAGCTGAAGGAATTTCTGCAATTTTTACAACTCCGAAATGCTCCGTTGAGCATCCGAAACACACCCGAGGCCCCCGGGACCTCAACCAAACCTACGGACATATTCCATAACATCATTCAAACTTGTACCAATCTTTAAACCACCTAAAACAACGCCGGAAACTCGAATTAATCAAGGATTTGAGCCTAAGAACTTCAAATTTCATCAAAACACGCTTTCGATCAAAAACCTAACCAAACACGTCCGAATGACCTGAAATTTGGCACACACATCCCAAACGACATGACGGAGCTACTGCAACTTCCAGAATTCCATTCCGACCCTTGGATCAAAAACTCACTATCGGACCGGAAACTTCAAAAATTCAAACTTCGGCATTTCAAGCCTAAATGAGCTACGGACTTCCAAAATGCATTCTGAACACGCTCCCAACCTCGGAATCACCTAACAAAGCTAACGGAACCATCGGATTTCCATTCCGAGGCCGTCTTTACACTGTCCTGACTACGGGCAACTTTCCACCACTTAAGCTCTCATTTAGGGACTAAGTGTCCCAAAACTCTCCGAAACTCAAAACCGAACATCCCGTCAATTCAATTTAGAAGAAATAGACTTGGGGAAAGCAGTTAATAGGGGATCAGGGCGTTAATTCTTAAGACGACCGTCCGGGTCATCACAGCCTAACTCATCGCGAACGCGACAAGCCTATCGCGAACGCGATGAAGTCCTGTCCAGTGATTTTAAAACAGAAGCAAAAACGGGACTTAACAAAAATTTCATAACTTCTTCTTCCAAACTCCAAATTGGGCAATTTTTGAAAGGGAACTTCACCACAAATTCATAGGTATGTAATCTTAGACTCATTTTCTTCAATTTCCATTAACACCCATTAGATTTCTAGGCCTAAATCATGTGCTTAAGGGTAGAAAATTAGGGAATTGGGTAGAGTTAGGGCTTTTTGTATAATTGGTATTTAGACCTCGTTTTGGGGTCGGATTTTGGAATTAATTACGTATTCGGGCTCGTGGGTGAATGGGTGATCGGGTTTGGTCCGAACCTCGTATTTTGACCAAGCGGGCCCATGGTCGATTTTTTTGGCTTTTTGGGAAGAATGATAGGAAATCTATAATTAGGCATTGGAATTGGATTGTTTAGCGTTTATTGATGTTATTAAGTCGATTATGTCTAGATACAATTGATTTGGATCCAAATTCAAAAGGAAAAGCGGTGTTTGAGGCTTGAGTTGGCCGTTGAAGTTCGAGGTAAGTATTTGGTCTAACCTTAGCTTGAGGGATTAAGAGTCGAGTCTTATTTGCTACGTGTTAACTGTGGAGTACGACGTATATGCATGGTGACGAGTATCTATACGTCGGTGTCAAGCATGCCCGTGAGTCTTGTATTGTAATTGTTATGACTCCGTTGTGGTTCATTGCGCTTCATATGAGAATTTTTACTACTGTTCCCTTGCCGGGATGTTATTATCATTATTGTTTTCTTGTCGGGATGTTATTATCATTACTGTTCCCTTGCCGGAATATTATTATCATTACTGTTCCCTTGCCGGGATGTTATTATCTTTACTGTTCCCTTTCCTGGATGTTTGTTTTAATATTATTGTACCCTTGCCGGGATTCTTTAATTGGTGTTGATAAAATAAATGGGAACGGGTTGCACGCCTGCAACGGTAATATATGAGATAGGAGCGGGTTGCACGCCTGCAATGGTAATATATGAAACGGGAGCAGGTTGCACGCCTGCAACGGTAATAGATGAAATGGGAACGGGTTGCACGCCTGCAACAGTGATATGTGAAATGGGAGCAGGTTGCATGCTTGCAACGGTAATATAAGAAATGGGAGCGGGTTGCACGCCTGCAACGGTATCATATGAAATGGGAACGGGTTGCACGCCTGCAACGGTATTATGTGTGTACTTGTTCTTCTATTTCCTTATTTTGCTGGTAATTGTTTTAGGACATTTCTTATGTTTCTCTACAGTTGTGATGTCGTTGTCTATTACTCCCCGTAGCATATTTCCCCCGCCCAACTTTAGTTGTAATTATCTATTTCTATTTCCGCTGTATATGATTTAACTGCACATGTTTATTTGGTAGTCTGGTCCTAGCCTCGTCACTACTTCGCCGAGATTAGGGTGGGCACTTACCAGCACATGGGGTCGGTTGTGCTGATACTACACTCTGCACTGTGTGCAGATACCGATACCGGAGCGTTTGGACCGCAGTGAGGGTGCTGTCTTTAGTCCACACATGCGACCCGAGGTAGTCCTGCAGACGTCCGCGGGCCCAGGCGTCTCCTCCTATCTTATCTCTTGCTGTTTTTATTTCTTCAGAGATAGTCTTTGTATTTCATTCGGACCTTGTTTGTAGTATTCTTAGACGGTCTGTTAAGCTGTGACTCCAGTTCTGGGTAGACTTGCTTAAACGGTTGTGTTGGATATACTCAGTATTTTTATTGTGTTCTTCCGCTTGTTATAATTTCCGCTGTATTTAAATTATTGCTCATAATTGCTAAAGGATAAAAAGGAAAAAAAAAGAGGTAAATTTATCGAGTAGTCGGCTTGCCTAACTCATAATAGTAGGCGCTATCACGACTCCCGAGGGTGAGAAATCCGGGTCGTGACAGGCCACTAGATTCACCACTCTTGGATTTTTTCTTATTTTTACTAAACATTTTTTTAACGAAAAATTCATCTTAATTAATCAAACAATACAAAGTAAATAAAACAAAATAAAACTATAATATGAAAACTTAAGAGTTGGAACGAGTTTACCGAATTGACGAACAACTTGTTGAAAATTAATTATCGTTGAAGACTTGAATACTTCAACGACGCTAGATTTTAAAGCCCTAACGGGCAGTTTTTTATTTAAATTTGGAGCCGTTGGGCCCTTTTAGGACCGGTTGAACCGACCCACTTCCAAGCTGGTCCCGGTCCCAAACGATCCCGGTCTCGCGGGCTTGAAGCACAAGACTGGCCCACTACCCCAGCCCACCTCCCCCGGTCACGGTCCCAAACGGTTAGGACCGTTTAGGCCCACTGCCCATATAGGCTTGCGGTCCGGGGCTGATCCCGGTCCTAAATGGCCCACATGCCACCCTTAAACACAAGCTTTTAAAGGACTATTTTTTTTCATTTAAATTGCAAAAGATTAGCTTTAACTATTTTTTTCTCAAATACATGTGCGTTTTGATCCCTTTACATACAAAATATGACTTTTGGTGGACAGAGTTATCTGGTATGTCAAATGTGACAGGTAAGGCGAGCACAAGCTGACCCGAACACTACGATTATTAAAAAAATAATATATTTAAATTTATTTTAGAACTAATTATTCGTCAGTTTCAATTTGTAAATTCTCAAGTAAAAGGATCAAAGTGTACATTTCAATGGTTAATTTGTCAGTATTTTAGGAACAAAAGTGCAAATTTCCTAGAAAGAAACTACCCACACCGCACGAAGCATTCATGTATAAGAAAACCAACTTCTCCTGTAACCCGTTCAAAATTCTCCCGCTCTCTTTCTAATCAGTTCAGTTTCATCCATGGCGAACCAATTTCTCCTCTACACCATCTTTTTAGTGTTCTTCATCTCTCTTTTTCCCCCTTTTACTCATCAACTCTCATTATCAGGTAATTCATACTCCTCAATGACAAAATTCAACTGTTTATATAAGTAATTTCACACTCGTCTGAGTTTTTTTTTTTTTTTCATTTGGCAGAAGATGTAGCAGCAGTTCCGAGTTTTGCATTTAGTTGGGTGGACAACAATGATACATTTGTGGCTGGGGCTGTGGCAACCATAATGGTCAAAGTTATTGGAAATTTTGATCCTGCCAAATTCAAGCACTCTTTCAATCCCAACATCAGTGTTAATGATAAGACGGGAAACAGCTCTTACGTTTCTGGGGTTTCGTCTAATTTTGGCTGGAATTTTGGGGATTGGAGGATTTCTTTCGTTCCTATTATGACTGGGTTGTTCAATGTGCTGATTACTGATGATCACTTCAATGTCTTTGATTCTTCCCTTCATTTTCAAGCCAACCCAGGTTCCATTTTTCACTAATTCCTGTTATTGAAATATCATTGTTGACTATATTACATAAATTCGGTTAATTAGACATATCCTCTATTGGTGTGTATAAGCACTTTTACTTTACGTCCTATGTTTTTATACGAGTTGTTTAGCCTTTAGGAGATTTGTATGTCAGTAGAAAATATAAAGAACTTCTAGTACTTTTTATTTTTATTTTGTATATTATTGGCCTGAGATAAGTTTATATGAGTAACATGGTCAGTGAGGATTTTATAACCGACCCAAAATTTTTTGGGACTCAGGATTAGATATTGTTGTTGTTGTTGTTGTTGTTGGTGGTGGTGTGTATAAGCATCCGGTAGAGCAGTTTTTCTTTGTTGGATTAATTTGATATGCTTCACTTGCATATTGGTCTAATGAAGTTAATGACAAATATGTCTAAGCCAAGCGCTGTAAATTTTCTGTTAAAGTCAGCAGATTTCAATCATATGTTCCTTACCTAATTATGTTGTATATATGAAGGTAACATCTATCCATCTGCAAGCGTAGTGTCATGGAAGAATGGAGTGAGTGAGTTTGTCGCAGGGACGAAAGCTTCAGTTATGGTTCTTCCTAAAGATGCATTTGGGAATAATATCTCTTCAGCAAGTGAAGGGCTAAATTATTACAATTTTACATTGTCTATATCAACTTTCAATGGTTCCATCGCAACTATGCTCAATTTCACCAATAAAGGATGGGATATAACTGGTTATCTCGAAATAGAGTTTGTTGTAGCTGCAGCTGGAAATCTTTTACTTCATGTAGAAGGAGACAACCAAACATTGAGGGGCTGTCCTCTAATGTTCATAGTGTACCCAGGTGATTCATGTAAGCTTAAGGCTAATACTATTTTTTCTATAGTTCTGGCAACAATCTTGGAGAAAGTCCATACTGATCATCTGGTTAAAACTAATATGACCTGAAGCTCATCTCCATCCTATTCAAGGTCTATTTGAAATTTCTCATCTTATCAGAGAATGCTGGCACATTGTTAAAGTTATAAGTGATTCTTCTTCTTTTTTCTTTGGTTAGATTTTAAATCTTAGTCATGCTAACAAAAACTTATTTCACTCTATATTTTACATGTTTTTGGTGGATACTTTTGTTGTCCTTTGCTCTAGTGTATGTTTCTCTTGGAGAATGACCAAATCCTAGGTTCAACTTGCAGGATCTCTGGATGTTACAAAATGTTTGTTGCAGTGGGAAATTGAAACAAAGTATTTCCAAATAGTTTCTCTGATGGAAGGTTTTATTCACCAGCGTGATCAATATGGAAATCTTGTTCCAGGGGCGTATGAATTTGATGTTGAAGTTATTGAAAATGAAACGAATTTGATTATTCCTGTGACAGATCTGCAATTCAGGCAGGTTGGCCTGGGTATTCAGTTGTTTTCCTTCAGCCTCACGGAACCAGGGGACTTCAAGCTTATGATATATCATAAAGAGATGAATAATTCCATCTCAACTATGCCGTTCCATTTTACAGTGTATATAGGTGATTTAGGATAATTACATTTGCTGCCGCTTACATTTCTTGGTATTTGTCCTTTACGCTGATTTTGTCTCTCACATATCAGCAAGTTGCTCTGAATTGTTGGTTTCTGTATGCATTCTTTTTATTGTGTTTAGCTAAGTATCTGTGGAGCTATTTCTTTCAGTTGCTTGCTTCTGTGTCACATGGTTAGCGCTTTAGCAGCTCACGTATGATTAGATTTTAGACTCAAAGAAGCTTCTCTCTGAAAAGAAATCACGTCGGAGGTTCTGCTAGCAGGTAAACTTGAGAATAATTCTCAAATTAGGGTAAGAATACTTTGAAATGGGAAAAGTTTCCTATCTCTTCCAGCTTACCAGATTGAACTTGTAACTTCTTGTTAATGCAATAAGTAGCTTGTGGCGTTCTAGTTACCTTCTGATACATTGCCATCTTGATATTCCTTCAGCATATGAAGCTACGCATCAGAGTTAGTACATTTCCAGTACTTAGCTTCTGATCTACAATTTCAAATTTATAGGTTATTGTGATGGAATGAATAGTATTGTTAATGGATCGGGTCTAAATGACTCTGTTGCTGGTGAAGCTGCAAGGTTCTCTGTCTTCTTGAAGGATGCTTATCTATATCCTTCACTTGTTGAGTTAGAAAGCCTACAAGTACAAATCCTGAATGAATTTGATTCCTATCATGCACCAGCAACCATACATCCAATGAAGATGGTCAATGGTAAAAAACTAAGAATTCATTTTTTGGTAAATATGATACGCTTACTTGACATTTTTTTATTTTATTGTTTGCCTCTATAATAGGAACTTTATGTGGTATGGATTTGAACTGCGGTGCACATAATGATGTGGAACTTGCTGTTACTCCACTGGCTGATACAAACCTTGATGTAAGAATTCTTAGTAGTTTCCTTTACTTTAGGCTTTAGAATAGATGGAATTGATATTATCTTTGGGCGCAGCCAAGAAACATGAAGTTTAGTGCCTTTGATGTTAATTATATACCAGAGAGGAGTGGAATCTATGAAATTCGTGTATTTTGTGGAAATATTCCATTAAATGGTGGTCACCCATTCAAAAAGGCAGTAAGTCCAGGTACATGTTTATGCTCTTAATCTGTATGCATATTCATGAAATAGCTAATTTGTTGTGGAAGTTAAACAAGTAAAGAAGCGCGTTCTTGTTAATACGAAGAGATGTTGCTTATATCAGAATCTTTTTTCCTTTTGGCTAGAAATAGTCCCAACTTTACAGCTTTTGAATTCTTTGAGAAAATCCATATTTCGCAACACAATATCCATCCAGCCGAACATTAATTTGTGTATACCGTACATTAACTTGTCTAACTTCGTTGACGATGGTGTTGCATGGATCATCTGATTCTCAAGTTTCTCTGCTGTTTCATTGCTTTGGTGCAGGCAAAGTTAATATATCTCTTTCTGGACCTGTGAAATTCAGTCCAAAAGTACCGAAGCTGACAAAGAATGAAATCACAGTACGACTCATGGATTCATATTCTAATCCAGTCCTCTTACAACAGTCAAAGTTGAACTTGGAGATCGGTTCAGTTAACAGATCAGGTTTTTCAACATGGACTTTTATTGACAATAAGGATGGCACGTATAATGGCAGCTACATGGCAAAAGATGTTGGCACCTATGAGTTGTGTGCCTCGTTTGATGGAATACGTTTCTTGCCATGCCCCTTTGGTGTGAATGTATACACTAGTGAGTTCTTTTCTTTGAAACTTAAAATGAAATTCTTTCAGGGTAAAGTAAAATAAAACATGTTATAATGCAGAATTGCTACTTTAATACTTCAACAGTTCAACTACATGGTCATTGAAATGGTAATTTACTTGCTTTTCATGACCTGACATTTCCTGTGCATTCATCTGACCTAAGGATTTCTTTTGCCTTTTAGGTGAGTATTTTCCTAGAGTACAGAATGATTCAGTCTGGGTCTGGGAGGATGATTCAATTGCTTTTGACGCTCTGGAAAATGACTATTTTGCTGGCCATAACATTACAATTTTTGAGTTTTCAAAGGTAGTATTTGGACTACTGCGACTAACAAATGAAAAGAATTTATACTTTTTGTTTTGTAACTAAAAGTTAGAGACAAGAGAAACTTGATGGTTATTGTCTACTATGAATACAGTAGGCGTACAGATATGTGTTTAGACTTGTTCTCTTACATAGGATATCAAATAGTCCATCTAGCCTTTTATTCTTTATGCAAATTGAAATGCAGCCGATCACGTTCTTTTCCTAGCACAGAGAGTTAGGCTATATATTTTATTATCTTTTTCTTTTTCCTTTGCCTTGGTGAAAAGTTACTTCAAGAAAATTTCTATGCACAGCCAGGTCATGGATCAACTCTTCAGTATAGGCATCTCTTCAGATATACACCCTTCAAAGGATTCTATGGGAAGGATTCTTTCTCTTATACAATATGTGATGTAAATAGGAACATTGCATCTGGTGTTGTGGATATATCTGTCCTAAGCATCCCTCCTCAGTTTGTTTCTGTTCCAAGTCAATTGCTGGCAACTGAAGATGTAATTAGTCCGAGATTCGGGTAAACTTCTAGTTATGATTTTGTGTTGCTTTGGTGTCTAAGCGTTTTTAATCTGGTCTGCTAACTTTGCAGTGGTTTCTCTGGACTAGAGATTATCTATTCAGATCCAACTGAGAATATCAGCATTACTCTTAGTGCAGAGTCTGGGACTGTTTTTCTGTCTCCTATGTTAATGCAATTTTGGCAGCCAACCTGGAGTATTGCTACTATATCCAACGAGGTTGGGGAGACTACTGAATTAACTTTAACAGGTTCTCTAGGAGAAATCAATTTTGCCATTCAGTCGGTACAGTACTTTGGGTATGGCTATCTGCACATAAATTCTTACCATTTACTTATCTGCTGAATCTGTTTCTCTTTGGAAGCTAGTAAGATGGTTTTTATTTGCTTCTAAAAATGTGTCCTTTTCTGGATAATCGGAAAGTCATCCGTGTCTATCTGTAGCTTTTGCGAGTGGGGCTTATGCCAAACTAACTCCATTTCAAAAAATTATTCCCAAATTAAGTCTTCTTTCGAAACAATCCTAAAATAACACGTCTGATCACCGACCAGGTCAATCAAAGAGAAAAAGAACTAAAGTATGTAATGTATAGCACTTCATTCTTTTTTCACTGTTCCCCCAACACTTAGGCCACCCACTCTCACATAACCCTTCTCTATTCTAGGTAGTAGTCACTCCTCGTTACCTCATACTTGTTTATGCATTACTCATTTTAGTTATTTACATTTGTTTACGCTAAAAAAATCTGCTGGAACAGTATTAATTCCTATGAACATTAACTTCTCCAAAAGTTCCAAAGATTGCACAGTAGGCTCTTTGTAGAAGATATTGGAACTACATGTAAAATCCAGTAGAATGATGGATGAGAAAAATAATATCCAGTTTAGGAATTAACTGAATGAGCATATTAGATGGTAAATCCTATTCTAGTAAAAATGATGTTTGTTTTTCGAAAGGAAAAATAGAAGCACTTCTCACTACTAAAGCAACATGGTAGGTGAAAATAGAAGTATGTGTTTGGGGATTTTATTTACAAAGTGCTACTTTGAGAATGACTTTTGAGAGACTGTCAATTATATTGTGCTAGTTTTTCATTATAATGCACCAGTTATTGATAGAGCTATGCAGGTAGACTATTCTTGCTCTATCAGTATTCAAAACAGGTTGAAAGTCAATCGCTTCCAGATGAACTTGGCAAAAGTTCTCTTCCTTACACTATCAGGAGGAGGATACTTCTACCTGCTTTTCTTGTACTGTCAGACTAACTTAGATTGCACATTTTGAATAGACGGCTATCTGTTTGTCCTTCAGAATTGCGAGAAGTCTCTGTAACAGGGACCAATAACTTTTGACAATCATAATGAACTGTTTGATTGTATCAACATTTATCAGCTCTTCCTCTTCCTTTCTTGTTCGAACAGAACTACCTAATTTCCTCTTATTTCATGGTCGTTGTCTTTTAAATGTATTTACACGTTAAACTAGGCTTTCTATTGTAGACACCTCCTCCCCAGAATTGGAAAAAAAGGGGACCTGCCCTCTCTCGTTGACATGAATGCAGACATCTAGTAAAATGCGGAGAATGACTAATAACTTTTCAATAGGGTTAAGCATGTTGTGTTAACAAGTCTCATGTCTTTCTTTGAATCAGAAATGAGAACTTTTACGGAACTGATACAATTCAAGTCTCTACCATGAACAAAAATGGGAAGAACAAGTTAGATATTCCGATATTGGTGGACCCTATCAATGATCCTCCATTCATTAATCTCCCTCCTTTTGTTATTTTGGATCAAGGGAGTGAAGAAGAACTTATTTTTACCGGAGAGAGGGATAAGTCTGCTGTTTTTGTTGGAGATCCAGATCTACTGCATTATCCTGGTACGTTAGTTTAAACCATTCAATCCAATGGGAGTGCAATACATGGCTAATACTAGAATAGGAGATATTCAGTGCCATTTTTGAATTGGTTAATAGTTTGTGAATTAAAAGGATAGTGAAGGATGCTAATTCTGCACTGCTGAGTTTTATGTAAGAATATTGGATATCGCCAAGTGATTTGTAGTTTATTTAATCAAAATGGTGAGGCTTTGATCAAAAATTTCATTTCACGTACTATTGAAAAAAAAGGCTACCTCCTTTCTGGACAGTAACCTCCCATATCTGGCAGCTGTGGCTTTTGCCTCTTCACTTTTCTGGTAGCTCTGCTGAAACTAGATTCTATTATGCAAGTCCTCTGTCATTTACAAAAGCTGATGCTTTTGGGATATGGGAGAGGGATATAATATTTTTACATTTGAAACGTAGTTGAGTGCCACTTAAAAATTATTAAACTGTTGATAGTTAAATTTATTTTCAGGGAATAAGTCTCGTTTCTTGGTTATGTTCTCCATGGAAGTCAGTTCTGGATTCCTTTCAACAAATCTTCCTGCTGATCTAGTTAGCACGACTGAATTAAAACTGAAAACCAGCTATCAGTGGCAGCCTCTTCAGACATTTGTAACCATCTCAGAACATTTTATGGTTAAAGCCAAAGGCATTAGATTTCGGGGTAGACTAGAAGACTGCAACGGTGTGTTGGAGCAATTGCTATATCAGGTGTGTTCTAGAGATACTAAATTAATACTAGTATCATTTTTTTCTAGTTTTGGGCTTATACCCTTTGCTGTATTATTGACAGATTATTCCCTGATAATCTGATAGTATCCTCCCAGTCCAGCCAAGTAGCTGCTCCTGGCTTTTGGACAGCACCTAGACTATAATAGGTGCAACAACTATGTATATAGCATCTAATCAGATCATAAACTTACTATCCTTTTCATAAGACAGCAGGTATTCAGTAGACGGAGGTAGAGCGTTAAGATTAGTTCTGATGTTGCAATGCCATCTGAGATTACTTTTGATTGCCCTTGACACTCTTTCAGTGCCATTTTTGAATTGGTTAATAGTTTGTGAATTAGAAGGATAGTGAAGGATAAAATGCCGTTCCCAGGTAGTGGCTACAGAAAGGGTGAAGGCATTGTGGACATAAAAGCTGAATATGAATAAATATTAGGAAGAAGAACTCCACTTACGACTAAAGTTCCATCTCTCCGGGAACGGCATTTTATCCCTGGGGATGACATTCGAAGTCCTTACTTTGACGAACCGGCTCATCCAGCCTCGATCTTTGGCTTCGTCATTACTGGCAAAGAAGGCTTTCGTTGTTCGATGTTGCAGCTTGATAAGCCCTCGAAACAGCTGGGGCCGATACAATCGAATCGGGTGGTTGAGGGTGAATTCCAACCCCTCGGCCTTCTCGGAAAAATAGCGCAGCATGATCACAATGCGCTAAAAGGAAGGGTGAATCTGGCCGAGGGTAATCTTGTATGTTTTGCAGAAGTCGATCACCACCGGATCAAGGGGACCCAGTGTGAAGGGGTAAGTGTAAACACTTAAAAACCCCTCCACGTGGATAGTAATGCTTTCCTCGGGGCTCAGGATCTGAATCAGGACCTCGTCTCCCCAGCCGCAGTCCCTCTTCATTGCTTCGAGGTTCTTCTCCGATATCAAACTAAGATATCGAGATGCATGCTCGCATCGGTCCGGAACATCAGGGGAATTTTCAATACTGAAGTCCTTCTTAATTACGTAAGGGCCGGGAGTGATTTTTTCAAGAGTCGGCGGCACCACCGGTTTGGCCGACTGGGAGGCAGAAGAAGACGACGCTTTATCTTTTTTGGGGACCGTTTTGGAAGTTTCAGCCATGATTTTAAGCTGAAGAATACAGACTGTAGCAAAAAAGTGGTGTTTAAGGGGACTTGGCGTTTTCCGGCGCTCAAAGGGACGGTGGAAGCAGATGATTAGGGAAAGAAATGAAGAAGAATCAGAGCGAAAGTGATGAAAGAGTAAAGTCCATCGTTTGAAGAAGTAGCCCCATATTTATAGAGAGGTGACGACGGTTCGGCGGCGCTGATGGCCGACCAGCACTGGTGTACATTTAATATTTTTGGGAAGCGAACCGACGGGACGTTTCAGTCACTTCGAGCGCATACGTCACGGAAATGACGTCATCACTAAAGACTCCGGAAAAACGAGGTTCAAATCGTTTCTTATCATTTTACTCTAAGAAACACGGGGACTATCTGTATACGGTTGAGATCGTATGCCTTCGATCTATATGCTTGAAAGGTCGCCCAAAGTCCGAGTTCAGACAAGGTCGAGTTCGAGCCCGAGTGACCAGACCCGAGTTCGAAGACAGAGTATGATACATACTGAGGTCGAGTATGCTCGATCCTGGAATAGTACCATTATGGACTTGTAACAGAATGGGCTAGATTCCTGCCACGTCCCCAAGATCACAGCACAAATCCCGGAATAGGATTGTACTATTCCGTACCAGGCGGTTAGACAACTGTACTAAGAATATTCCTTACTATAAATACAAATATAAGGATTCCCCTATTATATAAAGGGGACCCCAATCATTTGTAGCATCATCTAATCATTGAGCAAAGAATATACTCTCTACTTTTTGCCTAGTGTTCATCAGAATTATCCTTTAGCTCTACTGCTCTTACTTTACTTTTCTTGCTTAATTGTTCTTACTGCTCTAAACCCACCTCGAGGTTACTAAGCTCGAGTTCACTGCTGCAGAGTTATATTGGTTTGATTCACTTATTTCTTTCACTTCTACTTCATATTTCTTGATTATTAATTTTGTATTGAATCTAATCACGCTCCAAATCAAATTTAATTGTTACTCGTATTTTCGAAGTAAACAACTCTTAAGGGAAACTCCAAAAGCTGCTCTGCCACATTCAAAGGGATCAAAGATACACTAAAAATGACCTAGATTGCTATTTATAATTGTTTGCAATATCTGGCAAAAGTGCCCCTATGGCGTCCAATCGCGGAGCCGATTGATGATCATCTCCACGTTTGGCTGCTTTAGGTGTCCTCATAGCTTTGTTCGTGGAGATGCTGATATTCGTGGCTTGGTTCGTGGGCTGAAATGGCTCCATAACTCAGATCGTGGAGCTGGGCAGAACTTTGCATAATTCTTTGCTCCAGATGCCCTTCAAGATCGTGGAGTAGTTCGTGGAGACGTTCAAGATCGTGGAGTTGGGCAGACTTTGCTCCAAATTTTCCTGACCTAAGCCATTTTTCATACACTTTTGCACCCCTAGTTTTGGCTCCACGATTGACCTTCGTGGAGCCATTGTTCTCCACTCTTCAATATTTTGCTCCAAATTCCATCTCTTTTCATCCTTTTTGATCCAATCCTTCGTCAACTATTTCATTTAAGCTCAAACATCTGAAATCAACCAAATTAAGTTAGTTAAGGCTATTAAATCTTACTTAAAATACCTAAGACTCCAGAGAAAGATATGAATAAGTTAGCAAATACCAACTTATCGATAAGCTGGAGAACAGAAAAAAAGATCAAGAAACAATATTGGAAGATGTGAAAAACAAGAATAATTCGAGCAAGAATGTTTTCTTTCACTTCACTCATAATTTATCTTTTGGCCTTCCAGTTCATTTGTTTTTTTTCTTCTATCGCTACACCAATTAAATACAGGGAATCAGGAGGTTAACTAATGGTGTATATATAGCAATACTTGAGAAGTGGAAAAGACAATGGCACAGACAGTGCCACAATGGATCGGGAGTGATCTGAGAGTCAAACTGCAATACAGTCTTTATGGCACATTTACTCTTTTTTCCCATCTGTCGTGAATTCTTTGCTGGCTTTAAAAGATTTTATGAAAAATACTAAGGTCTTATAAGCATAATTTGAAATTTATATTGGTGCTTACTGACATCTGTTGAAAATAGTCCTTGGTGATGTTAGAATATATTCGCAAATGGACGTGTTTCTGCACTGCTTCATTGTATTGCAGAATTCGCTGAATCATTTTTTGCTTCCTATTTATCCTGTTTCCTTTTCATGTTTTGTCTGCATAACTATGTGAGTTTCTTTGCAGGGTGATAAACATCATGCTATTCTTACTGTGACAGTGAATGATATGGGGAACTATGGGTGCTACCCAGACTGCACTGGAATGATGTCAATGCCTCATATTGTTGAGGCTTCTGTCAGTCTCATGAGAGAAAGGCCTCTGAGTTCATTATTTGCACATGGTAAGATGCATCAGAAATGTGCAAGATTTGTTGATTCAAACTTCTTTCTTCGTATTCTTTTTCCTAACTTAATGGTGCATGCCTAATGCCACAGGTCCCACTTTTTAAATTTTTATCTTACCTAATGACAAATCTGAGTGACCTGTAGGTCAGGGGTTCGATGAAATCAGCCACTGATGCTTGCATCAGGGTAGGCTGCCTACATCACACCCCCTTGGGTGCAGCCCTTCCCCGGACCCTATGTAAATGCAGAATGCTTCATGCATCAGGCCCTTACCTAATGACAAACCCCATTTTCACATGCCAAATACTTCAAATTTTTTTTGTTCCAGTTGCCCTGCTTTTTATAAAATCCCTAGCTGGAAATGGTGCTTTTTCTAGCTCCTGCAGATCTCAGCTAATTTTTGAAATGTTAAAGTATGCAGTTACAGGCCTCAAATGCGACTATCAAAGAAATTGCTCTATATATATATTTATTTATTGGCTCATTCAAACTGCACTTCGTGGAAAGGGAGATGCATGATAACTTTTTGAAGATTGCATTGATTCTATAAGTGAAGCATAGAATTATCATAGAATCAATGCAAATTTTCTGAATTTTCATTTTGGAATAAGTGAAGCATTGACAGATGTATTACGGTATTAGTTATTATGGTGATAATAATGCTGCATCTGACTTGCAGCTTTTGGATCAGCAATTATTACTGAATTCATTCTGGTGCTCGCTCTTGGTGTGATACTTCTATTCTTCATATGCAAATGTGCATTTGTTCTCTTTAATGAAAAGAAGAGGCACGCACCCCAGGATTTTGAGCTCTCCAAGGTCCAGAATTCCCAAGAAGGAACTGTAAGTGTGGATTAAATCAAGATATGTGTTCTCTACTTGCCAGAATTTTATCTTTTCCTGGCCTCTTGGATTGATGTTTTTTCTCAATGCGACACCTCTATTGTTCTTTTAGATGCATACCATACTCAACTCAATGGGTAGTACTCGAGTAAAATCTTTTATGATATGTTCTTTTGTGTACTGTACAGTTAACCGAGGATTTATCTGATAAGATGACTGGATTCAGAGGATGCTGTTCAAATTCCTTCTTGTCTGATCTCCAGCTCTCCAAGTTCCATCCGCGGTAGGTTTATAGTAATGAAATGGCTCTAATTTGAATTTTTTGAAAAACTGAAATCAGAAGTTAAGATCCTTTCTGAACATGGAAAGGTACCACACCATTTTGTAAACTTTAGAAAGTTTTGAATCTTGTCACTTGTAAACAAGTTCAACACTGATAGTGCTCACAAAAAC
Source organism: Nicotiana attenuata (assembly GCF_001879085.1). Classification (NCBI taxonomy): domain Eukaryota; kingdom Viridiplantae; phylum Streptophyta; class Magnoliopsida; order Solanales; family Solanaceae; genus Nicotiana; species Nicotiana attenuata. The sequence goes on from NW_017674025.1 coordinate 66,241, forward strand.
TGAGGCTTTCTGAGTTGTAGGAATATTTTTTATTGTGGTAAGAAGGATGATAGAGGATACATTGTAGCAAACAAGAAAAATATAGGTCTCGGTGTGCTGTAACACATGCTACCGGTGCAGAGTTGTTTCTCAGCAAAAGCAAACTAGTTAGTTGCATTTCAAATATGCAGGAAGTTTATTTCAGCCGTGTCTCTTGTACCTGAAAGCTATTTGTTTTGAAGTAGCATTGTTCTTATGCCCTCTCTTTCTACGTCGTGAAAAATTTAGTGATGCAAACTACATACAGGTCATGCCTACAGCTTGGAATTGGAAGCTCTCCTAAATCTACCGATATTTCTACCAAGTCTTCAAGCGATCAGCTTGAAATGATTTCTCCTTCTGGGATAAATTCTGCACTTTCTGCAAAAGATAAACAACTTTCAGCCCAACTGGAAGAGACTGAAGTTTATTAAGATGATAAAGCTCTTCTTTGAAAGACTACTTCGACTTCTATATTATTATAACAGTAGATACTTCGTATAATCAGCCTTGTTAATACTAATATTTTGCAGGAAATGAAGCTAGTTACTTGTATATTGACAGATTGAACATGAAATGAGGAAAGGAGCATATTTTGTAGGGATTGGAGAGCAAGCTGATATTCATTAATCAAAAATACCATTTACTATGGATAAATTCAAACTACCTCTTCTTGAATTTTATCAATCTTTCATAGGCGTTTGCCTTAAATTCAATTGGAGGAAGTACACTAAAGAAACAAGAGTTTAATTAGTTTGGATTAGCAGTGAAACAAGAGAAAACATTACTAAGACGAGCAAACAAACTGACCAGAAAACAACATGATAAATAAAAACTTTGAGTTTGTTAAATAATTATTATTGTTATAGCAATTCGTATTTTATTACCATTTTTTAATTATGAGAAACCATTTGAAAGAGATCTTTTAATTAGTATAGTTTTTTTCCTTTTTTGGATGAAGAAGAAATAAGAATCAAAATTTTTAATGAGTTACCGCTGAATTCTCACTGAGTTTTTAGTCAAAACTGTCAAAAATTAGACCTTATTTTTAGAGTAGGTCTAATAAAAGGAAAAAAGAACTCGAATTCTCGAAGAATCAAATGTTTTAATGAGTTACCCTGAATTACCTCAAACATAAGGGACTAAATTCTCTCACACAGAGAGTTTTTCTTCTCTAAAAGCACGTATGCTTTAACAGTCGTACATAGCGCTTTAAGGACAGTTCCACGAAACCAAATTTTGTATAATTAAAAGAAAAAGGAAAAGAAGATGAAGCAAAGGAGAAATTCTCTTAATCATCACGACACTGTTGGTCTCTCTTTCCATTTCGGGCAGAATTGGCAGCTGCCTTTTGAGACACACACACACACACACTGACACACTCATATATTTACAATGTATGCGACTCGAAACCTAGTGTGCGGTGGCGCTGCTAGAGCAATCGGAAAATCATTTGCATCGAGGAACATGGCAACCGCCACGACGGCGGCACATGAAAATCTTCTCACCATCGGCAGTAAAATCATCGCCGTCGGTCGTAACTACGCCGCTCACGCCAAAGAACTCGGTAACGCCGTACCTAAGGTCTCTCTCTCTCTATGTGTGTGTGTGTGTGTGAACTCTGATCTGTGATTGATGCTTTTCTCGAAGCTGATTGAGCGCAATCGATCATCGTACTAGGTTTATCTATGTGTAATTGTGATTTAACTTTTGAAGGAGCCAGTGTTGTTTATGAAGCCCACATCCTCGTATCTGATGAACGGAGGGACAATCGAAGTTCCTCATCCATTGGAATCACTGGATCACGAGGTGGAGTTGGCAGTTGTCATAAGCCAAAGAGCTAGGGATGTACCTGAAGCCACTGCTATGGACTATGTTGGAGGTATTCTATCAACAATTGGCAAAACTTGTATGCTCGATTTTGTGTTTTGATTCCTAAAGTTGATAACTTTGAGTTGAATTCCATATTTCTCTAATCTTGTTTCATAAAATGCATGTGTGATTGTTATTTTAGTCGATTGAAAAAAGAAAGACCCTGTATAGTTTGTTGATCTGTGCTGCAGTTTTTGACAGCCAATGCTGTTCTTTAGGTTACAATATGAAGTTGATCTTCTATCGTGATTCTCGTTTTGTACATTGCATGGTCTCTATTCTCTAAGCTACTAAAGCACCACATATTGGAGAAAGTTACTGCTATGAGCTCTTTTTGACGTGCATCTTAATTTATATTATAGCAAAAGACTTGAGAAGCAGTGAACTGAATTGGTGTTGTGGAATGATGTGTTTTTCTTCCACTGATAGATTTTTTCGGCATAAATATTCCAATCCTTAAGATAAAACTGGTTCTCAGATAATGTGTTTCGCCCTCTGACCCATCAATTGCATGGCTCAGGCCTCAGAGTAGTTTTGCACTGTTCACTGGTTTAAGACGATAAATAGAAGATATTCGAGCAGTGAACCTTACAGCACAGTAGGCACTCCTGATATTGTGTGTATAGAGAGGTTCTAAAGAGGTAGAGAAAAAAGGGAGAAAAAAAGAATTCCTCTTCCTTGTAGTAGTAGTCTCCATTTTGTCTCGTGAGATTTCCTCTTCCTTGTAGTAGTCTCCATTTTGTCTCTTGCCACCTCAGTATTGGTGAAAGGCCACAGTGAACCAGTTAAAACCTCTTATCATAAATCTACTAATGTTAATGTTATAATGTAAAAGTGCATTACCGTCAACCTCCTTACCTAAGCCTTGTTTCTCTTGGCTGAAGACCCAAGAAGGCTATTTTTTTTGTGGAGGGTTATGTGACCGCACTCGACGGCATAACCCCTGCTGAGCGAACCCATCAACTTGATTAGTTATCATGAAAGACTATGGGGATCCGGGGGTCCCCATGCCTAACTTAATCGATTAGAAGTAACTTATCTGGATTCAATTTCGTTTGCTTTCTTCTTTTTCCTTGTTCCTGTTGTGTTGGAATATTTTTCACATTCCACCCCACGCCATAGAAAGTTGCAGCGCACTTGCATTGGCTGCTTTTTTGACAGTTTATCTCTATTTGAGCACAAAATCAAGTTGAGGCTTGCCAAGACACTTTGCAATTGTTGCTAACATCCGCTAAGCTGTGTGGCTACTGGTCAACACAACCACCTCTTGGGCAATATATTTAAGCCGAGGGTATATCGAAAACAGCCTCTCGACTCCTCCGGAGTAGGGGTAAGGTCTGCGTATACACTACCCTCCCTAGATCCCACTTGTGGGATTCCACTGGGTTGTTGTTGGATTCTACCTGAACAGTGCTACGCTGTTGTTCCTTCGCTTAGGTGAATACTGGGTGTCTATCTGGCCAAGGCTCACTTGTCTTTTCAATTTTTATCTATTTTTGCTGGAAATTGATTAGAGTTATTCAACGAACTTGTTAAGATATGCCCATCGATTCATGGGATGCCCTCTATTTGTTTAAAAACGGAAGCAGTGGAACAACAAAACCAGGTTGATTTATTTGCGGGATTTTTTCCCCTTCTTTCTGTTTCTAAATTTAAACATACTCATCCATCTGCTTTCTTCAGACCCTCTTCTTTTCCTTCTCAAAAAAAAAAAAAAAAATCCATCTGCTTTCTTCTGAGTCTGCATTAGATTGTTTGTCCCAATAAATATGTGGGGACTCTACTCACTGGTTGAAAATTCTTTGTTTCAGGTTATGCACTTGCTTTGGATATGACTGCGAGGGAGATCCAAGCTACTGCAAAGGTTTGAATTCTTTTACGTCATACATTTCGAATATCCATGCTCATTTGTCTTATTTATTGTTGGTCTTTAATCATTACTATTGGTCCTTCATTGTCATTCTTGAGGATGACAATACCAATTTTTACCAATACAAATTGACAGTCTGCAGGCCTGCCATGGACTGTTGCTAAGGGCCAAGACACATTCACTCCTATCAGCTCAGTTGTAAGAAGTTTGGCAATGTCATATGTTTGTTTTCATTTTCCCTTTGTTTTCCCCCTAATGTTAGATGGTGTTATATATCATTTTGAGAATAATTAATAATCATCTTCCCTTTTGTTTCCTGCAGTTACCTAAGTCAATGGTGCCAGATCCCCATGATATAGAATTGTGGCTGAAGGTAATAATATTTCTTTTCGTCTGCTTAATGTTGGTCTTCACAATTGCAGCTGATCATCATCTGCTACTCTGCAGGTTGATGGAGAAATTCGGCAAAAAGGCTCGACAAGTGATATGATATTCAAGATCCCATTTTTGATTAGCCACATAAGTTCGATCATGACTCTTCTTCAGGGAGATGTTATTTTAACTGGTAGGACGACTCATGCTGCTTCTTTATTCAATTGATAAATGGCCTTTCATGAAAGTTATTTTTTCTTTTCGAAACTTGCATTGCATTTTTTTCTATTTATAAAGTCCTGTAAACTTTTGCAATTGTTAGGCCTGTTATGATAAACTGAGGTCATTAAGGTTCTTCCTTTTTGTGCTTGAATTTTTCTTGATTTACATGCTTGTGGTTTTGAAAGTGAAACATTTTTTTGATGGCCTGCTACGTTCTTGGATCTCTTTTAGTTTCCCTCCATTGGCAGTTTTTGTTAATTTACATGAAGGCTCAATACTTGTATATCACTGGACAAGAGAAGGAACATCATCCGGTTTACACTAGTCTTATTCTAAAAAAAAATGCTGCAAATTGTCCTGAAACGATTGGGTAACCCTCATTACTTTTTTCTATAATTCAGCAAGTATGTCACCTACTGGTGATTTTTTTTTTAAATTTCAGCAAGTGTGTCACTCACCCAGTTTATTGAGAACTTTAAACGTTCTTGTTCAAGTAATACAACTCTTGTTACAGTTATTCATTCAATGTGTCCATTACTGATTTTCTGTAGGGACTCCCAAAGGAGTTGGTCCTGTTAAGGTAGGCCAAAAGATTGATGCCGGCATAACTGGTCTCCTGGATGTTCACTTTGATGTTGAAAGACGCCCAGGAGCAAAACGACAATGATTCACCAAAAGTTAGCTTCTTTTTTCTTTGTTGTATACTTGAACCACTTCTTTGTGGACAATTCTTTCTTTTTCCTTTTAAGACATCCCGGATATGTTGTACAATAATAAAAACACTAACATTAAACATTTAGAGCTACTTGTATGTTTTCCCAAAAAATTACAAGTTGAAATAGCATGATGCTCGACTTTGTTTTTCAGTTGAATGCTTCTTTGTACCCTTTTTTAGGTGATAAATCTCTTAGGTAATTGCCATTAGAAATTTTTACTACATAGTATTCAGTTCATTTTGATTATGGTTTATTAGTACCGTCGCTGCTAGTTGTATAAGAGGACATGATTATATCAGGCTTAATCAACAATATAGTTTTCTGATTCTCTCTTCCTTCACTCTCAACTCTCAAGTTTAGGGTCTTTGCTTTAGTGTTTATATTACTCAAAAGTAATATCTATATTGTTACTTTCTATTCCTACCCTTCAAGTCCTGGCTGAAAAGAAAGGAAATTCTGAATGGAAACCAATTTTTTTAAGGTTTTATGATATTTGGTAAGTGATAAAGTAGGTACAAGAATTATTTTAGCCTTATACAATTCCATTTTCTGGTTTATCTAACTTGTTATGGAGCTCCAAAGAAATTTCGAAGTGCAGAACCTTTAATCAGAGGAAGAAAAGCCCTGCAAGAAGTCATGTATGTGCTTGTTAACTTCATCAGGTTTTTCTTGTTGAAGAAAATGAGCTACTCCTTTCAAGATAACCACATCTTCTAGAAAGGGTACATCTTTCTTTAACCCACCCTTGTGTATATAGTCCTTGACTCCTGCTGCATTATAAGTTATGTCCAAATCTCCCACTATGAACTTCACTGGTACTTTTACTTTAGCCCCAGTCCATGGTGCTGTCAGTTCCCAGTTTCTGCATTTCAAGAATACAATCAATTTTGAGCTAAGTAGCTAGTCATAACCCTCTATACTTTTGAATCAAGATTTATTAGTTGAGTAGTCTTTCGACCAGAGCTATAATATAGTAGTGTGATTATATGAAGGAAAAAAAATGAAAGAGGGATTAGTGTAGAAGCTCACAGATCTAGTGCTCTGTAATAATTCAATCCACCAGTGAAGCCAGTCTGCTCATATTTGGTAGCATAGTAATCAACTTCTTTTTCAGTCAGCCAAGGGGGTAATTTGACTGGACTTTGATCAAATGGCTTTCCTTTAGGCAACATCAGTGGTTCAGGATTTCGGTTAGTCAATAGCTTCTCCAACACTGTCTTGGTCCCTATTTGAGCAAATTCTTCTTCTATTTCCCCAGGCTCCTTCATAATTTAAATTATTAAACAATTCATCACACTATGAGAACTAGTAACGCTAGAGCAATTTCCATCATACCATATGGAAGTAGAAATATTAAGTCACGCTAACATCAGCTTTGTTAATATTGCCAGGGAATTATGGCTTTATACTCGAACTTTAGAACTCTGTATATTTATACAAACAATAATATTCACCGCCTTCAACTTGAACTTCAATTATAAAAAAAAATGTATATTGCACATAATCCTCTAGTGGGATGAGGATTGTTTAACAGTATCATTACCTTTATTATAAGCTGCAATCTACCCTTAAATTATTGTTTTACTTTTACTCTTCAATAGTCAAACAAACTTGAATTTCACAAAATTTTGATATATATTTTCCCGCACTTATAGTATTATTATTATTATACATCCTATTTCTTAACCATGTAACATTATTTCATAAAGACAAATTAGTACAAGTTTGACTTAACCTTAAAAGTTGATCTACTTGGCTATCGATAGTAAATCGAGTCTTCAATTCATTTAGATGGAGTATTAATTGAGAGAAGAAAGAGAGGAAAAATAAATAAATAAACCTGGAATCTGATAATATAGTACTCATCTCCATAAGTAGCACGTAGACGAGCAATGGGCCTAATAATTGGGTTTCGTGGAGTGAAAGGAACACTCATGTTAACAAGGGCCTTGACCTTATCGGGCCTATACAAACACAAAGCCCAAGTAATCATAGCTCCCCAATCATGGCCCACTACAAACACTTTCTCTTGGTCAGGGGAAATGATATTAAGAAGTTCCACAATGTCACCAACAACATGGTGGGTGGTGAACTTGGTGAAGTCATCATTGGGTGCTCCAGTGGTATCCCCGAACCCGCGTAGGTCGGGGGCCACTGCCCGGTAGCCGTGGGCTGCCATGAACGGCATTTGGTGGCGCCATGAGTACCATAGTTCCGGGAAGCCGTGAAGGAATAGGACTAATGGGCCTTGGCCCATTTCAGCTATGTGCATGTTTATTCCATTCACTCTCAATGTCTTGTGTTGAATCTCCTTCATTTCCTTCATCTCGCTCTTTCTATCCCTGTCCTTGAAATTGTACTTGTGTTTTGACGATCTCGCTTAGAGTTTAGCTGCTTTTTAAAGTGTACAAGTTCGTGAAAAGAGCGAGTGAAATGAGGAAAAGCGGCTTAGAAAAGAGTAGATATATACTTATACAAGCAAAGAGTACACCATTGGGCTTAACTTGTTTCTTCACGTAAGAGGTGTTGTTCGTTTTGGTTATATGGCTACATGTCACAATGTTGTTCTTTCGCAAATTATGGTTAATCTCGTGAGAAGTTTCAGAAATCTCTCCGCCTTTTGTTCTACTAAGAAAATAGGTTTCTTCTCCACTTGGCTTTTCCATGCGAGTCCATATTACTTAAATGGAAAAATAAGTTAACCATGGTTTTTATCACTTTTGAGAAAACGCATAATAAGACTTACAACTAAAATGTTACTATTAACTAGAAAATTCTGACGTTTTATAGCAGAAAATGAAGGATATATAACGGATTGGAGATAATGACTCATTGCTAATATTTTACTTTTCCCTTTCTTTTATACCACGAGACCAGTACAGTCGAATCTCTCTATAACAGTCATCCTCTATAACAACGTTTCACTATAACAATCAAGTTTTCTTTAGAACTGATTTTTTATGTTGTGTTATAATATGTGTTATTTATAACAACACTTCACTATTACAGCAAAAAAATATCAGAACAAATAAGGATGTTATAGAGAGTGTTACACCCCATATTTTCGTACGTGAAAGTACGCCATAAGTAAATTGATAGAAGCTCGGAAATGAGATGGTACATCCCACGTTTTCGTATGTTAAAATTTTATCGTAAGCTAATCGACGTAAGTTCGAGAATGAGATTATTTTGAGATTATAAGCATTTTGCTATTTCAAACAAGTGATGAGTAAATTCGTGAAGGTGAGAGAGGGTAAGCAAATGGAAGAAAATGAATTTCGTCGAAGTTTGACATTTTGGGATAAAATACCACCCGAGCTAAAATACCCGATATTTATGGACTAGTACCATACAAGGTACTATATGACCATAATAGTAAGGTGTACAAAATTTGTTAAAAGTGAATAGTATTTTAAGTAATTTAAGATAATTCCTAATTATGTGGATAATCGAATAATTAATAAATTTTAGTGGGAGATTAATTAGAAATCTATAGATAAAATAATTAAGTGTGAATTTTGGATAATGACTAGGGGACAAACATCCACGTGGGAGCGTGAAAATTTGGCAGCAAATTGCCATCTTTTCATGACCTTAAGAAAGTGGTGGCATTTTCCTTTAGGGCTAGTTAAGTAAAATCTTATATACGCAATTATCAGATTGATCTTTGAAGGACACGATCATTTAAAGAGATGTGTAACTTTATCTCATTTGGTTGAAAAATATCAAGAAGGCAAAAATAGTATGGCTTCTATTTATTTCCTTTCCTGTAGTAACAAATGCTAAGATTTAAAGTGGATTTAAAGTGGGATTATATAGATTGGCTTGCTAAGTATGGATGGAATTCTTAAACAAGATTTCACATGAATCCTTTACAAAGTGAGATAATCTGCAACGTGATTTTGCTTCAACAGAATTTTCTACGAAGTTATACTGTGTAATAACAACGAGATTTGCAATTTTAAGAGAATACGGTGCAATCTTTCTCAAGAACATCATACAGATTTTTCCCTAGCTACTTCGTTACGCATTGTCGTAATCAACGGTGTTGAAGGGATTGTCAAGAGAATCGGTTCAGGTATGTTAAGACTATCCCTTCTTTCTTTTTAGCATGATCCAAATAATACAAATGAAATGAACAAAATACGCAACTTTCATAAATAACTCTATTCACAGAAATACTAGGGGTGTCTATATTCTTGATTCCCCATGTGAATTATTATTATATTTTATGTTCATGGGTCTCAGAAAAATACGTATTCGATAAAGTTTATCCGAAAGGCATATTATTTTTATGACATTCCGAGAAATCTTATTAACGTATTTCTTATTCATTTCATGCATTTATACATGTACATTGACCCATGACCAGATGGCGTTATATGGGAAAAGGTTACAGCGTTACATATGCACCACCACCTAATCAGCATTTGCCCACAGTAGCCGAGATGATATGATGAGATGCCCTCAAATGCTTGATGATGTTATGAACGCATATACCTATGCATGGTAGGACATTTATACATGTTGAGTCTTTTACTCCATGTTTCTCTCATGTCTATTGTTTACTGATTTTTATTCCTTACATACTCGGTACATTATTTGTACTGACGTCCCTTTTGCCTGGGGACCCTGCGTTTTCATGCCCGCAGGTCCTGATAGCAGGTTGAGAGTCCTCCAAGTAGGCTATTAGCTCAACGGAAGGTGTTGGCGCGCTCCATTTGCTCCGGAGTTGCTTATGTGGTCAGTATGATTAGGACATGTATACTGATTAGTATGGCTGGGCCTGTCCCGACCTTTATGACATTTATGTACTCTTAGAGGCTTGTAGACATATGTCGTGTACGTGAAAGATTGTACGGCCTATGTTTTGAGTTTATAAATGATCTTGTTGGCCTATTAGGCCCGTTTGTCACGTGTATATAATGATGTAATAAGAACTCGGTTAAGTAAGGTACTGGGTGCCTGTCGCGGCCCATTGGTTTTGGGTCGTGACAGAGAGGTTAGACTGTAATTTGATAGAGATTACTCACAAGTGGTACAGTGGCCATCCACATAAAATTTTCATCAAAAAATAAGAAACTCAATGTTTAACTCTCAAGAATTATAAGAATTGGAATTATCAGAAATTAATCAAGCGTAATCTTAATTAGTTGCAAGAAGAGTGCAAGAAAACTCCATCATCAATAATGAACAACAAAATAAAGCTCATCACTCATCGCAGGCACACATTACAAACTTAGCAAACAAACACATTTAATACCACCTCAAGAAATGGAGAAAAAAAAAAAGAGAGAAGAGAAACTCTATAGAATAGCACAGAAGTTGGACTGATTAGAGGATGAAATCTTGCGAATAAAGTTGTAAATATGGTCATTAATTTCTTTTGGTTTTTCTTCGTGGATAAAATGTCCGACTCCTTGTAAAACCACAACTTCCTCTAACAAAGGCACTTGTTTTTTGAAACCACCTTTGTGTAAATAATCTTTAATGCCAGGAGCATCATACGTAAGGTCAAGGTCACCCACAATGAACTTCACTGGTACTTGGATTTTAGCCCCTGTCCATGCTCCTGTAAGCTCCCAATTTCTGCAATATTCAAATTCACATCCAAATATATATATATGTTAATGGAGCGACATGCATTGCCATTCATATTCATCTGGCCAATCCAACTTGCTTGGAAATGAAATATAGTGAAAGTGCATTATTAAGTTGGGTTACCGATCTATTGCTCGGTAAAAATTGAGTGGTCCAGTGAAGCCAGTTTGTTCATATTTGGTAGCATAGAAATGAAGTTGTTCCTCAGATAACCAACAAGGCAGCTCAACTTGAGGATTATCTCCAAATGGTTTTCCTTTTTTTAAGTAAAGAGGAGCTGGTTCCCTATATGTGAAAAAATTCTTTAAAACATTCTTCACACCCATTTCCTCAAATTCACCTTCTATTACTCCAGCCTCCTGCATCAATCGAATTGAAGAATGTAAAGTTACTATTCCTTAATTTTAATGAATGTTCTCGACAGTAAAAAAATATAAAAATAATCTCCAACTAATTGAGCATTCTTCCCGTGATAGAATATTGTGGGGGTGGGGATCAAGCTATATATTATTGGATCAAAAGAAAAGCTATATATTACTAGATGGAATATACCTGGAGTGTAACTTTTTGTTGTTGTACAAAGACAAATACATATCGTCATCCAAGGAGATTTATTCCATAACAGAACATCTCCAAACTAACACGTACGTACAAGGAGCTTTACTTTATTGAAACGAATCTTGCTTTTTAACAACTATTGGCATTCAAACTTGTGGAACTGTGGCTATTGTAACAACTTAAAAATTGTAACATATTAATACAACTAGATTTAACTGCATGGGTAAGAAAATATCAATTACTAAAGGCAGATGCATAATCAATACTAATCTGATTCAACTTTAAAACTTATTGACATATTACTATTCCTATTAGATACGTAGTTTAAAATCAAACTTTTTGAATTTGTGGTAAAAAATAAATCACATATATTTTTGTGGATATATATCATCTCATTAAGTAAATTTCTCAAATTATAAGATTTCATTCTTTGTGAAACATTCCTTGAACCAAGGGTCTATCGGAAACAGCCTCTCTACCCTCAGGGTAGGGGGTCAGGTCTGCGTACACACTATCTCCCCAAATTCCACTCCTGATATTATTCTTGGGTTTGTTATTGTTGGTGTATTCTTTTTTAAACCGACTAAAAAGTAAAATGCATCACATAATTTGGTACAAATGAACAACTTAATAAAAGTGTAGCTGCATCGTTTCTTTCTCAATAATCTAAGAACATTTTTGTTGGACCAATTTTTTTTTTCCTGTTTTGCTACTAAGAAAATAGGTAATAAAATCGAAAATCCTTGAAATTAGATTCGAAAGGATCATAGTGTGGTGACTTTCCTATTTTTTGTTATTTTTATCTTTTATTTCTTGGAACCCTATATATGTAAATCTCGAGACTCCAAACCAGGGGCGGCTCAAACATATGTATGGCCTAAAGCTAAAGTTTAATGTGAGGCCTAATTTTTTTAAAAAAATTGTTAATAATTTTTTTATATCGATTTCCTCTAATAATTCCTTTTCAATTGATAATATAACCAACAAATTTAATCTATCTTGAGACATTGTTAATATTAGGTAAGATTTTATCAATTACTATAATCTTGAAATCTTCTTTTCTTTGACGCAACTGTTATAGAAAAACTTTACTTTTATACGAAAAGTGCTAAATATTATTTGTTTAAATACCTATAAATCTATTATTTCTAAAAAATGGGGCCCCCAAAATTTGGGGGCCTAAGGCAAGAGCCTTACTTGGAGGTACATTAGAGCTGGCCCTGCTCCAAAGCAGAGGCGGATCTAGAATTTGAAGTTTACGGGTTCCTGTCGCAATCTCAAACTAATATACCATAATAACAGGGTTCACCGTTAGATATTCATAGATATTTAGTAAATATTTTAATAAAAATATAGGATCTACACAAAAGTTACTGGGTTCCCGATAACCCATACTATACTCTAGATACGCCCATGCTCCAAGTTATACTAAAACAGATGGTTACACTAAATTGATGCTCCCAATAAGACTAATTAATCTTTAAGTCATGAGTTCGAGTCGTGGAAGCAGCGAGTAATGCTTGCATTAGAATAGGATGTCTACATCACAATCCTAGGGCCACGACCCTTCCATGGAAGCCTGCATGAGTACGAGATGCTTTATGCACCATACTAGCTAATCTAACCATGTTAAATCTATTTGATTGATACGGATAATTCATATAGTCGATCCAATTAAAATCAACTAAAAGGGAGATCAGCTGAGAGAGCAAATTAAGATTTAAGAGTACCTGGAATCTAACAACATAGTAATCATCTCCATAAACTGCACGCAAAGTCTCAAGTGGTTTCTTCATAGGATTTCTAGGATTGAAAGGAACACTCATACAGAAAAAACCCTTAACCTTATCAGGCCTATACAAACAAAGAGCCCAAGAAACAACAGCACCCCAATCATGCCCTACAACAAACACCTTCTCCTCTTGTGGTGCAATGGAATTCAACAGCTCCACTACATCACCAACAATACTTAGGGTTGTGAAATTGCTAGGATCATCTTTAGGTACTCCGGTGGTGTCGCCGTAGCCGCGTAAATCCGGAGCTACGGCGCGGTATCCGTGTTTGGCCATGAATGACATTTGGTGCCTAAATGAATACCAGCATTCTGGGAAGCCATGAATGAAGAGGACTAAAGGACCTTGACCTATTTCAGCATAATGCATGTTTATTCCATTTACCGACACTGTTTTGTGCTCTACACCCTCCATTTTCTGAAAATTCTCCAAAGTTGATGGAGATTTGTGGATTCTTTGATTTTAGATCGTTCTGTCGGGTCTCCTTTTGTAAGCTCATGAAAGATAAAATATACCAGTACAATTCTACTCAGAGGCCAATTCGGGATTGTTTGTCCTGATTTACTTATTATATTTAAATTTTTCTTTAATTGAAGGAAGGACATAATATTTATCATGTGATTTTACTTTTTCTAAAAGAAAAATATAAATATTTTCGATATTTGACCGATCCCTTTCTTGGAGTAAAAGATTGTGATCTTTATCTCCTTCTTATACAATAGCATAATATCCACAATGTACGTAGTCCTTAACAGAGACTTGTTCAAAGTGGATAATTTATTCTCTCAATAAGCTTTTACTCTTTTGACCAAATCACATTAAAGAATTATGCCGCTTTTAGTATACTTTTTTTTGTACTCTGATTTATCGTCGTTCAATGTTTGCTTTGTTAACTTTCGCATGATGCCTTGTTATTTCGATCCGAATTCAACTTAACGAGTTCAATTTTTAAGGTTCTTAAGCATTGAACTCAATTATAGCTAATGTTCCGCGTCGAAAGTACCGGGTTAGATGAACTCGGTACCTCTAAGTTCCACCCGCCCCTGATTCTACCGTCTATGTCCCATTTTTTGATACATTATTTGTTTTCCTAAAAGAGTGACGCTTTCAGTATTTAGAAACAATTTAATTTTATTAATTTTTTTATTTTTCTTTTAATTTTAAAAAGCTTTTTTTCTTTTTTAAATTCGTATGGTGTCATAGCATAAATTGGACGTAGGGAGTATTATTTAATTGCCCATGCAGTCTTTGCTTTTTCGCTTTTGCACGTTAACACAGAGAGCAGGCCACTTTTGGTGGACTCATATATTCCATGGCCATATTAAATTATATTATGATGACCATCTTTTATGATAAGTCCATTTTTACTGTAAGATGGAGTCAATCATGGAGAATAAATATAACTTGGGCGAAAATTCTCATACTGTTACAGGATGGACATACTCATATTTTTATGTATGTAAATTTACATAGCAAAACTATATGTAGCAGATTTGAATGGCCGGTTCACTACAGCTTTGTCGAAATTCTTTATGATTTCTCTCTTGCTTAGATACATGCGTAAATACCTCTTATCTCCTGGAATGAGTTTATCAGTTCTACATGTAAAAATATATTTTGCACAATCAGATTATTTATACGATAATTATGGGTTAATCTCTAAATAAGCATTAATATATTACCTAATAAAAATAGTGAGTAACTTATCATAATAAGTTAAAATACACTGATAGTATAGAAATTCCTTACTGTCAGTATATATAATTTAAACTTTGTTGAAATAATACCCGAGGGAAGTCTCTATTAATTGGGGTGTCTGATTACAGATACAAATTTAGTACTTGACTCAGGGGCGTAGCTACCTTAGTTCAAGCGATGTCATCCGACACCGCTTGGTCAATTTTTTTACTACTTACTAATATATTATAAAATATGCAAGAAAACGGTAAACTTCTATGTATAAATAAATAGACAGAGCTTGACAACTAATGTGGCTTAGCGTAGTGGTTGAACGCGTCAAAACCCTCCTTCAGATTATAGTTCGAACCACGATATTCTCTTACATTTTGGAATTTCAAATTTATCATTTTAAAAAACACAAGTCAAAAAAAATTGAACTCCTGACCTCTTTTAGAAAAAGGTACCAACTAAAGCTTGAAACCTAAAATCGCTATGGTGGCATAACTCACAAAAAAATGTCTAAGATAAGTGTATCGTAGATTATTATGAATACATTTTCAAGAATGAGAATTTTTTGAGGTGAATTGTAGTTTTGAATTATGCTTTATTAATATAATTTGAATTATATTTTTTTAAAGACGATTTTCTTTATTTTTTCATTTGTTCTACTCTTCGAAATATCGACACCGCTTATGAAAAATCCTGCGTACGCCCCTGACTTGACTTGAGTACTTTGGAAATTGGAACATTGTTTATAAATCCTTTGGTCGTTAATTAACCTGTATATAGTCCATCTCTAATGTCACACATGCACAACGCTGTTGAAGTGCATTAGTGTATGTTCACAGAGAGACGGAAAGAAGAAAATGACATTGTATAGCCGCTCAAAATAATAGCCGAATATATATATATATATATATATATATTCTGGTAACTATCTATTTATATTACCACTCGAAAAAATATTTATAGCATCGAAAGCCAAAACCAGCAGTTTGGACATTAGGTCCCAAACTTACTAAACATCAGCTCTACAACCATTTATGTTCTATAGCCAGCCTCTATGGATAAAAATTAAGTAGCTGCATGTGTTTATCTAGCGTATGTATTTTACGTGCTCTTTGATGTATTTCTCTTATCACTTGCCTTGTCACTTGGTCCGCAGTTCTTGGTTGAGTCTTGAAAATTCTTGCAATCCTTTCTTGCCACAGATGGTATACTCCCCCAGCTAGTGTCATCCAATATATTTCTTGTTCTGCAGTTTTTTTTTTTGCATGTTCCATCGCCCATGTGACTTCATGTTGCCAATTGCCCACATTCCTCTTGCTTCCTTGCCATAACAACAGCTTGGACTACACTTGTTTGGCCTATTCATATTCAAACAATAGGTGATCAATATCTTCATTCTCCTTCAAGCATAAAACACATTCCATGCCATCTATATTAGCCCAGCAAACAATCCTTTCTTTTGTTTGGAGTCTCCTATGTAGTGCCAGGAACAGAATAAACAACCATTTGGGTAGTCCATCATTGTTACATATCAATCTCCTCCATGGTTTTTTCTGGTATTCTCCACGAATAAGTCCATATACTTTATTTATTGAGTAGTTGTTCATAGGTGCTACTTCTTCCTCAGTCCATCCTATTTGCTCAAACACTGCCTTTGCTTTGATAATTTTCTGAACCATCCATGAAGCTTGGGTAGCTTTTGTTTCCCATACAGTGCCTCTTTTTGTGTAGTAAGAGTGAATCCATTTGACCCACAAGCTGTCCTTTTTCCTGCATACATTCCATAATAATTTCCCAATAGCAGCTAAGTTCCACACATATATATCCAGGATATTTAAACCTCCTGCAGACCTAGGTAGACATAGTCTATCCCATGCTATAAGTGTCTTCTTTGTTATCTCATTGCCACCAGTCCATAAGAAGCTCATGCATGTAGATTCCACCAGTTGGGTTACCTTTTTAGGTAGGACAAACACTTGCGACCAGAATACTTGTATAAAGAAGAGCATAAATTTTACAAGTTGTAATCTGCCTGCATATGATAGGTATCTTGTAGTCCATGATTTGATTCTGGCTAGCATTTTATCAATAAGGGGGTTGCACTGAATAATTGATAGTCTTTTAGTACTCAGGGGAATCCCTAAGTATCTAAAAGGTATCTCTATCATTTGTGAATTGTAGAGCATGTAAGATAGTTTGTTGGACCTCCTACTTCACCCCTCCAAAGTATACTGAGCTTTTATCTACATTAGCAACCTAACCAGACACCCGCAAGAAATGATGGAAGTATTAGACTAGCAGGTTGACAGATTCAAGATCTCCTCTTGTAGAATAGTAAGAGGTCATCAGCAAATCCCAATTGTATAATTTGTAGCTTCTTACATATTGGATGAAATTTAAAACTTGGTTCCTAATTGAGCCCCTTTAAACTGCTACTGAAATATTCCATAACTAGCACAAATAAGAAAGGGGATAGGGGATCCCCTTGTCTCAATCCTTTTTTGGCTTGAAATGGTGCCACCGGATCACCATTAATAAGAACTGAGTAGGAGACGGTCTTTATGCAGCACATAATCCATTTGACAAATTTTGTTGGGAACTAGAGACAGTTAAGAATTTGCTCAATATATGGCCATTCCACTGAGTCGTAGGCTTTCGTCATATCAATTTTCAGCATACTTCTAGGAGTGATGCCTTTCCTTCCATAACTCTTCACAAGTTCATGACTCAGTATGATGTTATCAGTAATTAACCTTCCTGGAATAAATGCAGATTGGCTCTTATCTACTAGACTATCCATAACACCTTGCATTCGTCTAGTGAGAATTTTGGATATCAATTTATGCAGCATAGTACAACATGATATAGGTCTGAATTCAGATACCTTTGATGGATTATTGACTTTTGGAATCAGAGTAATTGTAGTGCAATTAATAGCTCTGTGTATATCCCCATTAGTAAAGAAGTGAATCACTGCATCTGTCACATCTTTTCCAATCACAAACCAGGCTCTTTTGAAAAAAAGAGCATTGAATCCATCACAACCTGGAGCTTTTTGATCATATATACTCATAAGAGCTTGATACACTTCTTCTTGAGTGACCTGGGCTATCAGATGTAGTTGTTGTTGTCTTGTTAGTCCATTTCCACGCTTCATGATTTCAAGATTCACTGCTGGTAGTTGATCAGCAGCACTACCTAGCAGTTTTTTTGTGGAAACTGGTCACCTCCTCCACTATGCCATCTGATTGTTGTAGGATTTCTCCTGTGTCATTAATAAGGCTTTTGATCCTGTTTTGAACTTGCATATTCTTTAGGTTGGCAAAGAAATAGGTAGTGTTGGCGTCTCATAATTCCAACCATTTAGTTCTTGAGTTCTCTTTTATTATACTCTCTTCCACTAGACTCCACTTCTCTAAATCTTGCTTCAATTCTTTTTCTTCTGCAAATAGCACATTAGGGCGGTTGTGGTTCCCCATTTGTGTTTGAGTGTCATGCAGCTTTTGTCGATACAGATTTATTTTCTCCTTCACATTCTTGAACTCTCTTTGATTTAATTGTTTCATATCTGTCTTCAGCACTTTGAGCTTCCACCATATATCCTCCATGTGTTTTGCACCTATTTGCTTGCCCCATACATTTACCACCACACTTAGGAAAATCTTTGTGGTCCGCTAAGTAGTTCAGAAACTTGAAAGGTTTGGGATTCCTCTTTACGGCGTCCTTGAATTGTATGCTTAGTGGTGTATGATCAGAAACACCAGGATTCAGCTTCACTACTTCTGTTACAGCTACTGTTAGCAACCAATCAGCATTGACTAAAGCCCTGTCTATCCTGCTATATATCTGTCCATTTGACCATGTATATCTTCGTCCCACTGCACGTAGTTCAGCCATGCCATTTGATTGTATGAAATCATTAAAATATCTGACCTTATTTTCCTGGATTGATTCCCGAACTGTCGATCATCCATATCAGTTATTGCATTAAAGTCACCAATAGCTAGCCATGGCCCTTGTATAGAGTTATTGACGCTTTTTAGTTCTTTCCATAGGGGCTTTCTTGTTTCAATTGTATGCATTCCATAGATCGCATATAAAGTAAAATTTATTTGTACCTGAGGGATCATAACTATACCATGAATGGCTTGAGCACTCATAGCAACTGCTTCAAACTCCACTCTATTTAAATCACACACAATCCAGATTCTCCCCTTTATTACTATATGAGTAGTTTGCACACCATCTCCAATTAGTTGCTATCTTGTTGATTACTCCACTGGCATTCTCCTCTTTAACTCTATTTTCCAATATTGTTATCAAACCAACATCATTATTTATGATAAACTTCTTTACTTCTTTTTGCTTGTATACTTTATTTACACCCCTCACATTCCATGTGATCTTTATTTAGTTAATTGTTTGAGTTGTGGATCCCCAGTATCACCTTGGTAATTACATTGCCCATTCTCTTCAGTAATGTTGTCCATTGGTTCACCAGCTATTGCAATAGTTAATGGATTAAAACCATTAACTACATTAATGTCTGTTGTCTCCCTTATCTTGGACTGTCCACCGTTCGCTGCTGATTTTCTTTTGGCTTGCTCCCAGTCTATCATTTTGCCATCCTCATGAATTGGCCTTATGCTCTGTACCTCCTGCTGTGATTGCACATTTAGCGTGCTATTAGGCTGCTTCTTTGTATTTGCTTCCACCTTTTCTTGTTCTGTTCTTTTTCTCTATTTCATCCTTGGTTTTTGTTGCTGTTGTTTGGCCATAGGTATGGGCTTTTGCTATTCTGCAAACATGGCCAGATTGTAGGCAGGGATCCAGTCATACGCAATTTGTTGTTCAAAGACTTTCCCCACCGGATCCATGACTTTAATTACTTTAGGCATGTCCTTTGTGACATCCATCTCAACTAACAGCCTTGCATAAGAAATCCTTTTGACTTTAGTCGCATTCATCTGCATAGACGGGGACTCCTAATCCACTCCCAATTCTACTAAGTGAGTCCATACACCAGCAATTTAACGGCAAGTTTGGTAACTTAAACCATATAGGAATTGTCTGGAGCACCTCTGTACCAAAATCAAAATTGGTTGACCATGCATTGACAATATATGGCTCTGACATCAACACAACATCCCTATCTTCCACGCTATTGTATTTAACCACAAAATATCCATTATTATGGAAGTAGATTTTAGGCTTGCTAACAAAATTCCACTAAGCAGTGATGAAACGACCCAGAGCTCCAATTGAGGGAGAGTCTCCAATAACGTATAACACAATTGCGTGTTTCCATTTTGCCGTTTCTCGATCTACTTCATCACTATCTAATTCAACTTCTTTTTCTCCATCCTTTATCATACGTGTGACAAATTTGAGATTCATACTCTGGCCGCTAAATTACTCCTAGCAAATAGGTTCACCTATTCCTTTTTGTTCTTCTGCAGCTCCGCATCCAATTGTTTGTGAATTTGAGCTTCCTGCTCCGTGATTGGCTTATTTGTACCTATCTGCTCTGTTACCTTCATCCGATTCACCTTATCAGCATCAATCATCTCAGTAATTGGAGTCCCAGTAGATGTCGCCTTTGTTTGGTTGTTGCCTCCATTCACAGTTGGAGGTGACTGAGTAGAATTCGATCCATGCAAAGGCAGCCACGCCTCACCCAAAATTTTCAACTGTTCCATTGAAACCCGAGGGCTATGCATGTCCTCAGTATCTCTCCACTACTAGAAATTCGGGTTTTAGCGACCACGAAAAGCGACCAAAGTTGGTCGCTTATTGGCCAAAAAGCGACCAAAAAGCGACCAAACAGGCCTGGTCGATATTAAGCTGGTCCCTTTACCTTAAGGACCAAAGTTGGTCGCTAATTAGCGACCAACTTTGGTCTCTCAGGTAAAAGGACCAAATTTTTCGGGTAAAGAAAATAGCGACCAACTTTGGTCGCTACAGTATTTTAATATTATAAATTTTGCGACCAAAGTTGGTCTCCACCTGTAAATTACGTTTTATTTTATTTATTATTAATCATGAAAAAGCGACCAACTTTGGTCTATAAAAAAAATATTATATTTTAAAATCTGAAAAATAGAGATCAAAGTTGGTCGCTTTACTATAAATTTTTTTAATTTTTTTTAAAATAAGCGACCAAAGTTGGCCGCTAACTTCAAGAATTAATTTTTTTTTAATTATAAGCGACCAACTTTGGTCGCTATATTTCCAGAAATTGTTATTTTTTTAATGGGATAGCGACCAAAGTTGGTCGCTTTTGTGAAATATGGGTTAAATAGCGACCAACCTTGGTCGCTATTTCCCAGAAAATTGTTTTCTTTAAGGGAAAAGCGACCAACTAGCGACCAAAGTTGGTCGCTTTTCTTGGTATATTTTTGGCAGAAACTGCCTGTTTTGGCAGCTACACCACCTGCCAACTTACCAAAATTCCTAAACAGGCATTTTATGCCAACAACAACAACAACAATAAATAACAACAACAATAAAAAGCAACAACAATAAACAACAACAACAACACAACAACAACAACAACAACAACACAACAACAACATTATAACCAACAAAGTATAAAGTTCAATAGAACTTTATACTTTAAGCTAACCAAACTAAGTTAACTGTTATTACAAAACCATTCGAAAACCGATTGTATTTGTCTAGTTCAAAGTGTATAAAAGTCAAGGATTGTTCTGTACATCATTATCATCACCGTCTGATGAACTTTCATCACCAAGACGGTATCCAGAAGGGTGTATTTGTCGAGGATGGGAAGAACGATCACGGGGAGGACGGGAGGAACGAGCACGGGGAAGGCGAGCCTCTGGCGATGACTCACGAGACCGGGGAATCGGAAAACTGCCAGAAGCTAGGAGAGATTTGATCTGCTCTTGCATGCCAATGTACTGAGCATCTCTAAGCTTTTCTCTTTCCTTGGCGGCTTCTAGCTCGGATGTGAGCTTTGCCACAGTCTCCCGCATAGAGGAGAGGCTCTCCCCATCAAGTTGCTCGGCTTGCGAGGAAGTCCCTATTCCTTGCATTCCACACTTATAGCGATGGAATTTCTTATTAGGAAGCTCGTATACCTTCCCCCATTTTGGACCGCCAGCAGCCTGCGTCCACATTCTTTCAGCANTTTTTTTATTATTAATCATAAAAAAGCGACCAACTTTGGTTTGTAAAGAAAATATTATATTTTAAAATCTGAAAAATAGAGACCAAAGTTGGTCGCTTTACTATAAATTTTTTTAATTTTTTTTTAAAAATAAGCGACCAAAGTTGGTCGCTAACTTCAAGAATTAATTTTTTTTTAAATATGTAGCAACCAACTTTGGTCGCTATATTTCCAGAAATTGTTGTTTTTTTTAATGAAATAGCGACCAAAGTTGCTCGCTTTTGAGAAATCTGGGTTAAATAGCGACCAACCTTGGTCGCTATTCCCCAGAAAATTATTTTTTTTAAGGGAAAAGCGACCAACTTGCGACCAAAGTTGGTCGCTTTTCTTGGTATATTTTTGGCAGAAACTGCCTGTTTTGGCAGCTACACCACCTGCCAGCTTACCAAAATTCCTAAACAGGCATTTTCTGCCAACAACAACAACAACAATAAAAAGCAACAACAACAACAATAAACAACAAAAACAACAACAACAACATTATAACCAACAAAGTATAAAGTTCAATAGAACTTTATACTTTAAGCTAACCAAACTAAGTTAACTGTTATTACAAAACCATTCGAAAACCGATTGTATTTGTCTAGTTTAAAGTGTATAAAAGTCAAGCATTGTTCTGTACATCATTATCATCACCGTCTGATGAACTTTCATCACCAAGACGGTATCCAGAAGGGTGTATTTGTCGAGGATGGGAAGAACGATCACGGGGAGGACGGGAGGAACGAGCACGGGGAAGGCGAGCCTCTGGCGATGACTCATGAGACCGGGGAATCGGAAAACTGCCAGAAGCTAGGAGAGATTTGATCTGCTCTTGCATGCCAATGTACTGAGCATCTCTAAGCTTTTCTCTTTCCTTGGCGGCTTCTAGCTCGGATGTGAGCTTTGCCACAGTCTCCCGCATAGAGGAGAGGCTCTCCCCATCAAGTTGCTCGGCTTGCGAGGAAGTCCCTATTCTTTGCATTCCACACTTATAGCGATGAAATTTCTTATTAGGAAGCCCGTATACCTTCCCCCATTTTTGACCGCCAGCAGCCTGCGTCCACATTCTCTCAGCATCCTTGTCCGATAGTTGGATTGGCTCGCCCGACTCATTAGGTGGCTGACTGCGTATGAATTGCTCCACTACAGCTGTGAAGCGACCCTATAAGAAAAATTACATTGAATTAGTATTTCAAAATTTATATAAAAGTAAATCAAAATTCTTAATGAAAAGTGAAAACTTACATGTACAGTCGAGGCTCGGCCCTCGACCCACCTTTCTTGATCCGTCTCTTTCTTCTTCTTTACAATATGAGTCTCCTTGAATAGCTCATCTTGGTTCATCGGATGCCCCAACTTCTTTTCCTGAAAACTCATAAATTTTAGTTAATAAACAGAATAGATATACTTTGAAAATTAAAATAAATTAAGCAATTACGTACCATTCTTCTTTTTATCGTCCCTAGGCTGATCGCACCTCCAGTGTGCAAGGATCCTCCCTTCTCAGATGCCCGAGCTTTCTTTCCTTTTTCGCTCTTCTGTAAGAACTCTGCGGTAAGCCATTGCCTTTGCAAATCCTCCCATAAATTCTGAAGCAACCAGCCAGGCTTCTGGTTCAACTTTCTAGCTTTGGAGAAACAATGGGACAACCGCTTTCGAGCTTTTAGATGGAAATTTGCAGCCACATCCGCGCTATAGCGGTGTTCCCATACACACTTGCTCTGTATTTCAAAAGTTAAGTATTATATGAAAATATCATATTTAGATGGAAATATCATAAAAGCTATATTCGATATATTATACTTAGCTTTTATTAGCTAATAATTATTCAAAAGTTAAGTGCATTAACTGCTTATAATATAGTATATTAGTGCATTAGCTTATATATATATATATATATATATATATATATATATATATATATATATATATATATATATATATATATTAGCTAATAAAAGCTAAGTATTAATGCACTTAACTTTTGATTAATTATGTATTAACGCACTAAGCTTTTATCGAATATATATAAAAGCTATATTCGTTATATATTAGCTAAATTCGATATATATATATATATATATATATATATATATATATATATATATATATATATAAGCTAAGCTATATTCTATTTTAGATGGAAATATCATAAATATAAATAATTATACTGCTTAAAAGAACATTTATACCTTAAATTGATTGAAGATTTGCTCCTTCAGCGAGAATGGGAATTCACTCCAAGTCGCATAAGGACCATCATAAAGCTTTTTGGTGGCTTTGGTGATTATTCTTGTAGTAATATTACTAGGGATGAACCTGCAATTTAATAAAAAAAAATACATTAATATCTTAGTAAAAATGTACAAAACAATAAAAGTAAAAATAACAAATAACTCTTACCCATCACCCTCAGGGACTATGATGATCCTGCCATATTCATCATAATGCACCTCCTCGTCATCATTAGCATCACCGTCCGAAGCATGTACATCGGAGGCATGTGTGGAAGGTGTAGGGGCGTCAGAGCTAGTATCTCGCAGGCGAAGGCCTGCAATAGATGGAGTCCCAGATGAAGATGGCTGCGAGCCCTGGGACTGCGACATAGCTGTATGGGCTGCAAGTGGATGTGACACTGATAGCCGTGACCCGAGTGGCTGTGACACGGATAGCTGTGATCCATGTGGATGTGACATAGATCGATGCGATCCATGAGATGCTGATGGATGCGATCCACGTGGTAGTGAGACAGGTGGACTGTATGTCGTACGTACATGGAAATATCTTTTCCATCTTAGTAGAAGTTACACGAATGTTCTGATCCATCCGGAGTAGGTTTTCTTCCCTTAATGTGGAAGAACACAAGTCTTTGAAAAACAAACTAATCTCTGTGATGGGTTTCCAGATTCGTTCAGGCAAACCACAAAATGCAATAGGCACTAAGGTCTCCATGAAAACATGACAGTCATGACTTTTCAAATGGCTCAACTTCCCTACCTCCATATCAACTTTATTCCCAAAATTCGACGCATAACCCTCAGGCATCTTCAATTTCGTTACCCAATCACAAATTTACCGTCTTTCCTCCAAAGTGAATGTGTAACTTGCTTTGGGCTTGAACACCTTACCATTGTTTGCTGTCTGCAAGTATAATTTAGGCCGCCTGCAATATTCTTGTAAGTCCATTCTAGCCTTCGGGTTATCCTTTGTCTTGCCTTTAACATCCATCACTGTGTTGAAAAAATTGCCAAAATAGTTCTTCTCAATATGCATGACATCAAGGTTGTGACGGAGAAGATTATCCTTCCAATACGGCAACTCCCAAAATATACTCTGTTTCGTCCAATTATGAGTAACACCGTATCCGGGGAATCTATAAGGTGGAGCTTCAGTAACTTTACTGAAGTTCTGTACCCTCTCCCAAATTTCCTCACCTGAAAGTATCGGAGGTGGAAAGTCATATTCCATTTTATTCTTTTTGAATGCATTTTTCATCCTTCTAAACTCATGATCAGGAGGCAAGAATTGACGATGACAATCAAACCATGATTGCTTTCGGCCATATTTAAAAGTGAACGCTTTACTATTTTCCATGCAGTAAGGACAAGCTAGCTTCCCAGCAGTCATCCACCCAGACAACATTCCATATGCAGGAAAATCGTTAATTGTCCACATTAAATTAGCACGCAAATGGAAATTCTGCTTGGTTGATATGTCATATGTTTCAACACCATCGTACCACAATTGTTTTAGCTCATCAATCAAAGGTTGCAAATATACATCAATCAAACTTTTCGGATTACGTGGACCGGGGATAATATAATTTAAGAATATATATGAACTAGTCATGCACAACTCGGGTGGTAGATTATAAGGTGTAATAAAGACAGGCCAACATGAATATGGTGTCGCAGATACAGAAAAAGGCGTGAAGCCATCCGCACACAGACCTAATCGAACATTCCTTGGTTCACTAGCAAAATCTGGATATGTCCTATCAAAGTGCTTCCAAGCTTCTCCATCTGAAGGATGACACATAACACCAGGTGGTCTTCTATTTTCAAAGTGCCATCTCATATGAGGAGCAGAACTCATCGACGCATATAACCTCTTTAACCTAGGTATAAGAGGTAAATAATGCATCGACTTGATAGCGACCATATTCCCACTGGAAAGCCTCTTGAAACGAGGCTTTTCGCAAAATTTACAACTGTCCAAAGCTGCATCATCTTTATAATATAACATGCAACCATCTTCACAACAATCAATTCTCATTGACGAAAGTCCTAACTTAGAAACTAATCTCTTTGCCTTGTAGAAATCACAAGGTAATTCGATATCAGGGTTAACTAGTTCACGCATAAGGTCAATGAAAGAGTCCATGGCTCCTTGAGAAATATTCCAATCAGATTTCATACTTAGTAATCTAACTGCAACAGACAACTCAGAGTGCGGACTTCCGTTACGTAGTGGACAACTAGCTTCCTCTAAAGCTTCATAAAAACGTTTTGCGTCATCATTAGGAGTTTGTTCAACATTTTCATTGGGCTCACCCCCTAAGTGCATCCCAAAAGCATCCGCAACCATATCATGAATTCTAGAATAGCGATTTGTATTCTCCACCGACCTACTACTTTCACCCACAATCATGTTATGAAATGTCCCACGGCTACCATCGATTTCTCCATGATTAGTCCACACAAAGTAATTTTCTATAAACCCCCTTCTATAAAGATGATGCTTAACTTCCCCCGGTTGTCCAAACTTCATACAGTCATACCTAACACAAGGGCACCTAATTACTCCTTCAGTTAGCTATGGTGGAAGTGACATTGCATGTCTAATAAAGTCATCCACCCCTTCTACAAAATCCTCCATCAATCCCTGTCGATTAGGATAATTTCTATTGTACATCCAAGTACGATGTTCCATCTATACAAATAAAACAAGAGAAAATTAATTTAGTTAATTCATATTCTAATCTTTTTTTAGTTAACTAAAAGTCCAATTCATATCCTAAAATTCTTTAATATAACCTTTTATTTCTATTTGTATAACATTTCGCTAAAGGCCTTTGAAGGCCAATTCATATCCTAATTTAAATGTTTCATGTCCTTTGAAGGCTTAAATTTAGCATTTTTAATGTTCTTTCTCCATGATTCTTGTTGTTGCTTCATAAATTAAAATTTAACCCCATATATAAATTAGTCTACCAAAATAGTTAATTTAGTTGAACCCTAAAAGTATTAATAAGAACCCTAAAAATTGCAAATAATATATAACATGGAGAAATTGAACCCTAACATGGAGAAATTAAACCCTAACATGGAGAAATTAACTTTGAACTAAACATGGTTGAACAAATAATATATAACTTTGAACCCTAACATGGAGGTATTAATCAAAATCACTATTTTTCGGGAAAAATAAAGAAAAGAGAGAGAAACTAACCTTGGGAGTGGAGGTCGCCGGAGGTGGTGCTGCTGCCGTCAGTGGTCGCCGATGGCCGGTGGGGGGGGGGGGTAAAGGGGTTTGAGTGTGAGAGAGAGAAGAAAGATTTTGGGAAAATTTTTGAAAGAATGGGAGGGGAAACCCGGTTTTTAACTGGAATTAAAAATAGCGACCAACTATGGTCGCTATTTTGGTAGCCAAATAAGTTTTGACTTTTGACCAAATAGCGACCAAAGTTGGTCGCAAATTTTTGACTGTTTGACCAAAATGGCGACCAAAGTTGGTCGCTATATATAAAATAAAAATAAATTAATTTTTAGTTCAATTTAAAATTATGTACACATGCAGTATAAATTTAGGATTTTAATTCATTTTAAGCTATATATATGTAGATATAGTATAGTGTATTATATATACTAAGTATATAATACACTATACTATATCTACATATATATACTATACACTTGGTATATATAATACACACACACACACACACACACACACACACACATATATATATAGTGCAAATTTAGGATTTTAATTCAATTTACAAGTGTATAAATACCTAAATGAACCCGGCCCTGTGTTCCGAGCGCATCATATATATATATATATATATATATATATATATATATATATATATATATAGCATGTTAGAGTATAATTTAGTCTATTCTTCCATTAATTGCATATATAGCATGTTAGAGTATATTTTAGTCTATTCATCCCTTGTATTACAAAAGTGCTAACGACTTACATTTATATTATTTAGATAGTAAATACAAAAGTTATTTTTAATTTTGACCAATATTGACCTGAAAGAGAACAACTTTGGTCGCTAATTGCCCGGGAATTAACATTAGCGACCAAAGTTGGTCGCTAAATTTTTAAATCAGATTTATTTTGTATTTTATGTAATATTTAAAATAATAATATAATTATTAAACGTTAGAACTGGGTCCCAGATTAGCGACCAAAGTTGGTCTCTATATGTAAAGCGACCAACGTTGGTCGATAATGTAGAATTATATTTATTTATATTTTATATTTTTTTTAAATAATAAAATAATTATTAAATTTTTATAACTGAGTCCCAGTTTGTCGACCAAAGTTGGTCTCTATCTGCTTCTCCTTTAGGAAGCGACCAACTTTGGTCACTAATTTTAAATTTTATTTATTTATATTTTATAATTTTTTAAATTAAAAATATAATTAATAAAATTTAATAAGTGGGTCCCACTTTTACGACCAATGTTGGTCACTAATTTGAGTATTTCTTTGACCAAGCAAGTCTGACCAGTCCGGTCAATATTTTGACCAAAGTAGCGACCAAGTGGCGACCAAACTTGGTCGCTAGTTTATTTAGAATAATTATTTAGTTATTTTCTCCATCTTGGCGACCAACGTTGGTCGCTTTCCTTGACAGACCAACGTTGGTCGCAATTTTTTGGTCGCTTTTTTCCGGAATTCTAGTAGTGTCAAACAGGTTCACCTAAATTGAAACGGATGAAGTAGCAATTACTAGTATTATTCAACTTTGAAAGTGTTTGCAACAAATTATATGTGATACAAAAATAAATTGCAACCACAATATAAATATGAAGAAACATAATTTTATTCATAAAAAGACGCGGGTACAATTCTGTTTATCCCCTTGATTCTTCTCTCCTGATTATCTCCGTGATTCGAGGGCTAGAACAGCGTGTTTCTCGAACGTAGGATGGTGCGGGCTTTCATGGATTTATTTGATATCCATGAAGTATGTTGTGGATCTTCTTGAAGTATTTGATTATCAAGAATTATCCGGCCACTTCTTGATCTCTTTGTGCATATTCCGAGAGTTTATGGAATTGCTGAGATGATCTCCATATTTTTGAGATATTTTTTAAAGGATTATGTAACCCTTTTTATAAGAGTGACCTAGGGTTTTGATAGAGTAGCCTCTAAGCAACACTGACAGACTCCTAGAATTTCAAGAGGTCTTGTAGTATCTTGAATTTAGGATTTAGCTCGATCCATTAAGATTTCGATATCTACAGAAAGGTTTTAAGGAGATGACTTGTACTTGCAGCAAATATATAGATAGAAATTTGAACCTGTCTAAAAGACTAGGTCAATACTTGTGGTAAAGACATGGACTTTGATAGATGACTCGATCTCAACTTTAATTACACTCTCAATCTAATAATTAACCAGAAAGCAAGTGGAAGATTGAATGATTTGGGCAAGTGGGATTGGGCAGACCCCTCATTTTGGTTATGGACTGTGACTATAATTTGAATCTGTCTATTCCTTTTGATGGCTACTCTTTTGGCGTTTAGTCAATATAATGTAGTAGAATTTTATTTACTAGTAATCTAATTTCCACTACACTGATGCTACTAACTATGTTTCCACCTTAGAATCCACTAGAATGTTGATTTTTCTTCTGCAACTAAACTAATTAGACACATCATTTATGCTATTCTGCAACTTGGACAAATCTTTTATGTGCTAGTTTGCTTTTCTCGTTCGAAGTTATTTTTATTTTTGTTGCCTTTGATTCCTTTTTCTTAGTTTTGTCAGTATATCATAATGTTCTTATGAGCGTATCCATAAATAAAAAGAATGAAAACAAGAGAAGAGATCACGCTGGGTCCATAATCAATAGTCAATATTAATATTATTGATTCAAGGAATTTTTACCTCCTATAGCAAAGGTTAACGTCTTATTTATTTTAAGTAAATACCATTTAAAAAAATTATATTCTATAGATACCTTTTAATGTTTACAGCAAAATATCTAATTTTGGTTACCTCCTACCCCTAAGCCACTAAATACGCTATTCAGTTACACTATTTTCTTTCTCTCTCTACTTTGATACATGTCATTCTCTCCCCCCCCCCCCCCCCCTCCACTCCCATTCCCTAAAGCGATTAAAATCAATTGGGCTGCTAGTGCTAATTTTGCAATAGGAAAATCAAGAGCAGGAAAAGGAGAATACGACCCACTTGGTTTAAGCAATGAGGAAGTTAGGGTTTCATCAATCTCGTCCGTTCCGTTTGCTCACCTTTTCGATTTTTCTTAATAAAAAATTGTAGTTGTTTATTTATTGCTTCACTTTCTTAATTGTTGATAGTTGGTGCAATCTCAGCCATGGCTGGTGGAGGAAATTTCCTTCATAGAGTTATTTCTTAAGTCGCCAATGAACTGTGGAATAAAGGAGAGGCTAAAAGGGAAAAGAAGGTGAAAAGGAACGTTATTGTTAGAGTTGCAGCCCTAGTGATTCAGGGTTTTTGCTCGACGGCGGATTCCCCGGAAATTAAGGTTTGTTCTTGAACAAAGACGACGGATTTTGGGGTTGAGCAACTTGATTTTCTGTTAATATATTTCAATGTATTTTCATGTATTTCATTGTATTTATTGTGGTTTTCTGTATTTCATGTATTTCATTGTATTCACTGTCTTTTTTTCATTGTATTTCAATGTATCCCGCTGTATTCTATGTATTTTCATTGTATTCACTGTCTCGCTATATGCCATGAATGTATTCATATATTTTTTTTAATTAATATAATTTATGTATTCAGATGTATTATATAATTTCTCTGAAGATTGCTATGTTTTTTGGGTATTTTTCGGTTGAGAACCTTTTTTATAACAGGAAATACAAAATTTGTGTGTTATAATTGAGTTTGTTGAGTTATATTAGGAGTCTATTATGTTAATTGATTCACTTACCGTTTAAAAACAGTGTAATCCCCTGTTTCACGTCATGAATACAGTCGAATACAATAATATGTCCAGCTGTAATCCCATGTTTTACGCCATGAATACAGTCGAATACAGTCGAATACAACAACTGATTAGCTGGACTTCCCTGATTCACGCCTATTTTTGCTATTGTATTCATGAATACAATAGCTTAAATACATCAAATACATCTTATAACCACAGAAAAGGTATCTATAATCCGTAATATAGCAAATGGTATCTATAAATGACTAATTACTACTAAAAGATAGTGTTTTATGAAAATTTCTGTTGATTCAACCCTAAAAGAGCCCAATTATGCTCGTCCAGTCCTAAATAAACAATTCTCAATTCTTTAGCATGTTGGACGACTAGGCGACAATAGAGAGCTAACTTGAGAATTTGATGAATAAGAGAGAAGAATCCCATCCCAGAATTGTTTAATTTTCTGGTTTAGTAAGTGACATATGTAGGGGCGTTCATGGTTCGGTTTGGATCGGTTTTTACCTAAAAAGAAACCAAACCAAGTAAGTCGGTTTTTCAAATATTAGAACCAAACCAAATCAACTAAGTCGGTTTTTCTCCATTCGGTTTATGTCGGGTTTTGTCGGTTTTTTGGTTTTTTCGGTTATTTGTCGGCTTTT
The DNA here is from genome assembly GCF_001879085.1 of Nicotiana attenuata. Lineage (NCBI taxonomy): Eukaryota > Viridiplantae > Streptophyta > Magnoliopsida > Solanales > Solanaceae > Nicotiana > Nicotiana attenuata. The sequence goes on from NW_017674025.1 coordinate 97,954, forward strand.
TCTTAAATATAAGACATATACTACCAAACACATATTCCGGCGACCACAATTTCAACGTAACACTATCAAATCAATTGCCCTTTGAGAAATCTATTATTTACCAAGATATATTGATGATAATTGAATTAAATAGTGATGAATAATTTAAGGACTCAATTAAAAATGTATTATTTTTAACACGAAATAAATTCTTTTGCTTAACAAAAGAAAAATACCAATCAAATTAGAATGTAAAGGTAAAGAACTATACTAAACGTGCAAACTATTAACATTTACTATAAATTTTTTGAAACTTTGCATAAAAATATACATATATATAGGTGTAATAATAAATTTGAAATAGCTACTCCTATAGTCAGTTTGGTTCGGTTTTTCGGATTTTTATGAACACCCCTGGACATATCCTTTTCTATTAATCAAAGTGGTTGTTAAACCACTTCAATCACCCATTTATCGCTAACATTTCATCACCTTACAATATTCTTTATCGTCCTCTTGTCGATAGTCTCTAGGATTGAGCTTACATACAATTTTATAAAAATTATTCGGAATTTGAAATTTCTTGACCTGGCTAATCCAGATTTAGTTTTAAATAAACTAATCCGGATTTACGTGTTGTATGGTAGGTACATTAGCTATAGATATTTCTTATCTAAATGTTTTTTATTCTCAAGGTTCTAATCCAAAAATTTTGGTTAAAGATAGAGGCTTTCCAACAATCCCACCACAGTACTATATTTACACATTTTTGTTTTGAGTTTTTAGTTTACCCACCATGACACAGATGGTGTTTTTGTTTGAAATAGTTTAGTCGACTAATACACTAAACACTTTAATTTCATTAGTTGGGCAAACTTCTTTTTGCATATCATTTTGAAATGTTCAGATATACGTAATTTGATGGCTACGCTCAACTAATAATGCCCATTATTATTTATTTAACGGAGAAAATCTATTTATGAGTTCATTGAGGGAACTATCAGGGATGCTAGGACCTAAAATATTTTTAGAACCCTTTGATACTACATTAAGAGCTTTCTTGCGTTAATGAAATTCAACAATCAACACCTACGCATAGTGTAATCTTATGAAAAATGAGAGAAATTAATAAAATAATCCATCCACATTAACCCCCCATATAAAAGAATGAATAGTTAGACGAATCGGAGTAGTTAATTTGTAAAGATAACAACATATATGTATAAATAATATTAATTAGTTAGTAGCACAAATGGAGTCAAATGTCTAAAAAAAGTGTTGAGACAAATAAATTGTTCCACTCCCTATGTATCTTGTTAGAGGAGTTTTACATGCGAAAAATGCTTGTAGTTTCTGTCAAATGGATGAGGCCCAAGTCATTTTAGTGGTGGTTAATTTTTTGTTGGGATTTTTACCTTCCTATGCCATATAAGAAACTTTATTACCCTCAATGTTTAAGGTTTGTGTTAATTACATTTCAGCATACCAAATTACCATTTATATACCATAATTCAAATTAGGGATATAATTAAAGGTGCATTTATATTAGGCGCTAATTTAGGACCGTATCTTCCCACATTTATCTTTACCCGTCTCTCCCCCAACCCCCCCCCCCCCCCCTTTTGGAGATGGACAGTAGCATCAATAATCTTCAGTTCTCATTTACTTCCCCAAAAATCTTAACTTAGCGACCGTATCTTCAGATTAGTTCTTATTTACCAATTCTCTATTTACACGTACAAAACATTAATGTATCGTTATTTTCATTGACCTCTTTTTTTGTGTTTTTTTTTTTTGGGCAGTGGCTGAAGGTTACTGGTTAACACAGTCGATAGAAACTCGAAGAAGAAGAAGACATATTTCCAGAAATTGTAGATAAATTGTAGAAAAATTAGAAAAATTGTAGATAAAGTGTAGACTGTTATTTGCAGAAGATTTTGTAGAAGCTTTAGTCGTTTTGGATTTGTGAAAACAGAAAACAATGCATCTACAATCAGAATACAAATAATCTACAATTTATCTACAAGATATCTACAAAATGAATGCATTGAATTTTAATATCCCAATCCCCATTTCAATTGTAGCATAATTGGCATTTTTGACATAATTGTAGAAGATTTGTAGAAGTTTTAGTCTTCCCAATCTACAATTTATCTACAATTATCTACAATTTATCTACAATTCTACAATTTAACTACAATTTATCTACAATTTCTGGAAATATGTCTTCTTCTTCTTCTTATTCGAGTTTCAATCTGAAATTCAGTCAAAACCAAGTCTAATCTTCACCAAAACCCCTCAAAATTGAGATATAAACTCCTAAACATATTCCGAATTATTTACAACAACACTCAATCCAAACAAATAATGATTTTTGAGAACCCAAATTTGAATTCAAAGCTTTCAAGCTTTTTAATGGCTATCAATGGTGGAAAATATATGGAAGAACAGATGAAGATGAAAAACAGAAATCTCCTTTCTGTTTCAATATTCTTCTCCTAAATCTGTTCAGAATATTCACGCCAAATCTGTTCAGAATATTCTTCTCCTAAAATTTAGCTCGCATAAATAGGAAGATACAACTGCTATTAATTAGCTTTTAATGATTGGTACAAAAACTGTAGAAATAATATGGACTGGACGGGTAATTTAGAAATTATGCACATTTTTAGTAATAAGATTTCATATATGGTATAGATAAGAAAAAAATTCCTTTTTTGTTTGTAGCATTCAACAGTCTAAATGCCAACCTTTGAGAATGTTTACAATTTAATGCTTTGGAGATTAACCGTGTCACCCAAAGACATTGTGTATGCGTTTTGAAACTATAGATAAGGGACAATAAACAAGACCTTACGCGTCACTTCACCATTTCCATACTCATCTTGCCAAATTATTATTTTTAATACCAATTTTTATGTTAAAATGACCCAAAAATATTCTTAACATAGTGTGATACATATCATGCATTAAGATTATCCAATACCTTATACTCCCTCTGTTTCATATTAGATGAGGTAGTTTGACTCGACACGAAGTTTAAGAAAAAAGAAGACTTTTGAAACTTGTGGTCTTAAATTTTAAGGGGTAAAACGTTTCTGGGGTCATGACATTTGTGTGGCTATAAAAGTTTCTCATTAAGGGTAAATGGGTAAAATGAAAGAGTTTAAAGTTGAATTATTTTCAAATTTAAAAATATGTCATTTGTTTTGGAACAGACCGAAAAGGAAAGTACCTCATCTAATATGAAACGGAGGGAGTAATTAATTAATTTATTTTTAAAAAAAAAACGTTTCGTGTGAGACTTATTCACACACATCTAACATTGTATTTGGATTTTTTTCAGCACATCCATTATGAACTTAATCTAAATTTGTGATAATTTGTATCTAAATGGACAGCTAGACTTATTATATTTAAAAGATGTATCTAAATGAAGCACATTTATTAATATTCAAAATTGTGAATTTGTATGTGATTGTAAAATTTGTACGTACTTACTATATTCCCATGTTATTCAGCCCGACATCCACAGTCTGAACTTGCCGATTTTAGCAGTCCTCGTACAGACTCCTAATTATTTCCAGAAGGAAAAAACCAAAAACCTCATGTCTATTTTCTTAATCTGAGAGAGGCCATAATATAGAAATGAAAATACAGAAAATCAAAAGGACAAAAAAGAATATAAAAGGGTAAAATTATCAGTTTTTTTCTCCCTCCATAAAACTGAAAATAAGTGGGGCTTATGGTTCTTCTTCAAAAAGTCTCTGTTTTGACCATGAGAACCATGGTCCATCTTCACCTCCTCTCTCCTTCTTCCCTTTTTCCTCCTTTCTCCTTCTAATATCTTTCCTTTTAAATCTCTTTATTATTGTCTCACATTCACATTCTCCCCCCCATATAATTCTCTCCTTATATCCATAATCTTTCTCCATTTTGTCTGATGATTTGGGTTTTTCTCCAAAAACATTGAGGTTTTATATTCATATCCTAAATATGGGTAATAACTGTTTTTCCAGCTCAAAAGTTAGTGGTTCTAACAGCAACACCCCCTCCACCACCACCACCACCACCACCGTGAATGTCCGGAGGAACACAGCCAATCCACCTTCTACATCCACAATTACATCAACAAAACAAGAAGGGTCTCATTGCAATAAACAGAAAGTTAAAGATAACCACAGAAGCCAACATCAAAAACAACAACCTAGGAATTCTCAGCAAAATGTTAAGAAGCACAAGAATGGGAGGAGACAGAAGAGTGGGGTTATTCCTTGTGGGAAGAGAACAGATTTTGGGTATGATAAAGATTTTGATAAGAGGTTTACCATTGGCAAGTTGTTGGGTCATGGCCAATTTGGTTACACCTACGTTGCCACCCACAAGTCTAATGGAGATCGCGTCGCTGTCAAGAGAATTGAGAAGAACAAGGTTCTCCCCTTTTTATTTTGTCTCCATTTTGCCCGTCCTCTTCTATACCAAAAATCTGATTTTTGTCTCCGACTTTATTGGAATTTTAAGTTATTGTGGAATTATGCGGTGCATCAAATTGGGATATCGTCTGAAATTTTTGTCAGAGTTGTGAGACGTTTCTGTTAAATCCTAATTATGGGTTCAAGACTTTCTTTTGAATCTCTTTTTCAAATGTCTTGATGGACTGATAGTTGAGTTCTATTGTGCATTCTAACAGAGATGCTCAAAATGGTTTACGTTCATAGACCAGAATATCTATCAATCACTAATGTAAAAAGCTTTAGCATCTTTTCTTGTTTTTTTCTTTTTTTTTTGCTTAGCTTTTGTGCAGAAGAGTATCTTCTGCCAAATTTTGAAATACCAACTTAAGCTGTTGTTAATTGTTATTCATGGTTAGAGGATAAAGCTGCGCCTGCAAATAGACATATATCTCGAAACCTATAGGTGTATGTTAGTTGTTTGATTAATAATGGTGGTTGTGGTTCTGAGTTTGACAATGCTGAGAAACATCTATTGCGCTGCACCTTTGCCTTCCATGAATGATGCTGCAGTTAGTATTATGTACAACTTGACGGAAAATGGCTTCCTTGACCTGGTTTAAAAAGAGCTGGTTTCTAGTCAATAGGCACCAGTAGCTTCTTTTGGTATGGACTTGTCTGTGACTGACTGCACAAAATCTTGGTTATTAATGCCTGATACAACTATGTTTTTCTTTGTTGACTTTTATGGAATTTTCATTTGGTGAAAGGTTCTTCCAGCTTTGTCTCCTATAATCTCTTCACACCAGTTAAGATGTGATCACCCTTCTGTGATGATGGGGCTGATGTTTCTTTTCTGGATACTTGTTAAGTTTTAGTACAATTGCATATTCAGTTACCTTGCCTTGAACTTCATGTTGTTCTAATCTACTATAGTTCAACTATACCATAACTCCTGAATTACTGCAGATGGTTCCTACGATTGCAGTTGAGGATGTAAAACGAGAAGTCAAGATATTGAAGGCCTTATCCGGTCATGAGAATGTGGTTCAATTCAATAATGCATTTGAGGATGATAACTATGTCTACATAGTAATGGAGTAAGTTTTGTTATTAGACCTCTGTTTTGATTCCTTGGGTCCTAATTCCTTTCTCTATAATTGATCACGCTATCCACTGGTGAGTTAATAGATTTCAAATTTGTTTCCTCTAGGTTATGTGAGGGTGGAGAACTCTTGGACCGTATTTTGGCCAAGTAAGTAGCATGAACCAGGTTTAGTTAATCATGGGTGGTAGTGCCTGCTCTATATTTTATATCTGGCTAAGAAGAATACTTATATGAGCTACCGATAATTTACTTTTATCAGAAAGGACAGCCGTTATGCCGAGAAAGATGCAGCAATAGTTGTACGCCAGATGCTAAAAGTTGCCGCTCAATGTCATTTACATGGTTTGGTGCATCGTGATATGAAACCTGAGGTCTGCAAGAAGTTATGTTGGCTTGTTTGTGCTTGCTACATGTTGCTTTTCTTACACATGTTTCTTTCTTGTAGAATTTTCTCTTTAAATCTCCAAAGGAGGATTCACCATTGAAGGCCACAGATTTTGGTCTTTCAGACTTCATAAGACCAGGTAACTGGATGTCCGTAAATCTACTTGGTGGTAAATTTTGATGTAAACTCATTTTGCTTATTAAAAAGAAAAAAAAAAGCTCATTAATGCTATGGTCTGTAATCTTCTTCATAAATCTGTTATAGTCATCAATGGTGTAGCGTATTATCGTTTTTCCTCAGATAGTAAAAACTTGTAACTGAAAATCAATAAATGCAGGGAAGAAGTTCCAAGATATTGTTGGCAGTGCATATTACGTAGCGCCAGAGGTATTAAAGCGTAGATCAGGACCTGAATCAGATGTGTGGAGCATTGGTGTTATTACATACATTTTGCTCTGTGGCCGTCGGCCCTTCTGGGATAAAACAGAGGATGGCATATTCAAGGAGGTGAGCTGCTAACATTTTTATTCTGATATCTCTGTGGTTGGTTAACATTTCAAAGGGTGTCTTTTCTTGCTAAGTTCTGGAAATGAATTATGATCTCTACGCTTTAGTAGAAATGAGCTGTATATTCTGTAGAAGCAGCATGTTTACCATTGTTTGTTGACCTTTTCATAGTACGTTTCATGTTTTACTGCCTTTCTTTGGAAGATTAAAATTTCCAGTCTCTTTTTTATTAGCTAATTTTTCATTTGAAATTTCAGAATTTCTTTCGCATTTTGCAGTGTGTCTGGTGTTAGTTTATTGGTTTATTTAGTTTAGTTCTTGAGTATCCTGCTTTGCAATATATAGCGAGTACCAGAATTTCTAGAATCTGAAATTTCTTGTTCTCTTTTGAGTCCACGGAAGCTATTGATATTTCTTTGAATAAGTTTAATTTGGCTTGGTTGTTATCTCCTTAAAGACAATCTTATTCAAAAGTGTTATTTATTCCTTTGAGAGGTTTAACTTGTTCTTTCTCATGTTTAGTAAATTGTGCTTTACCTGATTTACTGTTGTTCCTAACTGTGGTTCTACTACGCTAAGGTACTAAGAAACAAGCCTGATTTTTGTCGCAAGCCGTGGCCAACTATAAGCAACAGTGCTAAAGATTTTGTTAAGAAATTACTGGTGAAGGATCCTCGCGCTAGACTTACTGCTGCCCAGGCCCTATGTAAGTGATAGTATTCTGATCTAGTACAACTTTTTAGTGCTATTTAAGTTTTACTATGACAAAGCATGATTCATCAGAGAAGTAGCTCAAGGTCCAAAGATTCATACACTGATTTTGTCAGTTTTGAGTAACCTACTTCTTCATCAGCAATGTTCGGTGTTGGATGTCCATTATAGCTGTCACGTTTGGCTAAATAGCTTCCATGTTTGATAACTTATTGAACAACTTTCAGATATACTTATTTTCACAGGTTTTTTTATTCAATTAGATGTTACTGGTGTTCATCGCCTTAAGTTGTTGATACAACAAACTACGTGTTTCAAACTGATATGCTCAAACATTTCAGCGCATCCATGGGTCCGCGAAGGAGGTGATGCATCTGAGATTCCACTGGACATTTCCGTCTTATCAAACATGCGACAATTTGTCAAGTATAGTCGATTAAAACAGTTTGCTTTACGGGTAAACTCATAGCTTCTTATTTTCTTAGACCTTTTTGTGGCTAAGTCAAAATAAAATGTACAAAATATTAACTTCATGAAATTTCATTACCTGGCAGGCATTGGCTAGTACAGTTGATGAGGAGGAGCTGGCAGGTGTCCGGGATCAGTTTTCTGCAATTGACGTGGATAAAAATGGTGTCATTAGCCTTGAAGAAATGAGACAGGTATTTCCAATCTTTCATGGTCTAGTTAGTTTCTTCCTGTACAGTTCTCTAAGTACCTGGCTAAAATCACGAGCACTTAGATTTCTGTCTTTCTGCTAAGCATTGTGTACGTTTATTTTCCTTTTGTCATCTATGTTATGGCATATGACATTCAATTCTAATGCAGGCCCTTGCTAAGGATCTTCCCTGGAAGATGAAAGAGTCACGGGTTCTTGAGATTCTTCAAGCGGTAAACTCATTTATCTAAGAATGATGTATAGCACTGCAATAGGACATGTGATGAATGTTAAGTTATTGCTATGTAATACCTGATGTGGCTTCAAGCTGGAATATGTTACCAACCAATTTAGTACCTACTTCTCTGAAAAGAGATGGGAAAGGATCGGACAAATGCACAAACAGCCATAAAAAATGATATAAAGAAAAAAAATTGTTAATGCTCTTATTGATGTCACATAGCAGTACTGTGATTCCGGCTCATGAATCCATGTGATATCTGAGGGGTTACTCAACAATTGTCCATGCTCTTATTTTCTGCATATAAATTTCTGCATTTCCAACTACATGGTTTCTTCTACAGTTCAGAATCCTGAAGCATTTTATTCATTGATTGGCAGATTGATAGCAACACAGATGGGCTAGTTGATTTCCCAGAGTTTGTCGCAGCCACTCTACATGTCCATCAGTTGGAGGAGCATAATTCTACAAAATGGCAGGAAAGATCGCAAGCTGCTTTTGAGAAATTTGATGTTGATAGAGATGGATTCATAACTCCTGAAGAACTTAGAATGGTTAGTATGTCATATTTTCTACTTCAAGTGATTAACAATGTGGTATTTACATGCTTCTTCCAAAAGAAAAAGGCGAGAAGAAAAGAAATAAGAGTTGCTAAGCTACATGGTTATACTGTACTTATTAAGCACATAAATCTTTCATTGATCTTTGAAAGTGTGGATCCTCCATATTGATAGTTTGCATATTCTGTTGGGATATGCTAGCCCCAAATTGTGACATATCTGACATTTACTTACATGATGGTTATGTTCACGCAGCATACCGGCCTAAAGGGCTCCATAGACCCACTTCTAGAAGAAGCAGATATCGACAAAGATGGGAAGATAAGCTTGTCAGAATTTCGTAGGCTTCTAAGAACTGCAAGTATGAGTTCAAGGATGGTGACTAGTCCAACTGTTAGAGGCTCTCGGAAAAGTTAGCTTCGTAAAGGTGCATAGAAGTGAGTGTTTAGAGAAGTGAAAGTCCTCCGTGAGAAAATTTTCCTGTTCGTTTACGTGTTCTCATGTGCTGTTCTCTGCTGCCATTCTATATATAGAGCTATCTAAGATGAATGGTATTTCAGAGACCTTTGGCCCAATGGCCTTGCTTAGCAAGCGTCCGCCATGCCAAGCGCGGTTCCCACAGAGTTTGCCTTTGTACTCCAGAAAGGTATTTGGTTTGAAATTGCTTTCTTCTAAACAACCAGCAGCAATATCTGTGTTCTGGTCGTTTTAGTGTACATTCTTTTCCCCTGTTCCGAGTCTATGCATTTCCCTTTGATAGTGTAATTAATACTATGTCATTATTATAGATTATATCATCAATGAGAATCGGGTTTATCAAAATATTTGTTCATGTGACCTCGTTTGTCTTGTTAGGAAACTTCACATTAACCAGTCGGAAGCTAGTAAAAGATACTAGTAGTATAGTAAATATGGATGTTTTGGGAGATGAGCATAGTACTCATTTTGGTTTGTAGAGTTTGTTGCGGATAGCGCTTTGATTCAACAGCACGCGAGACTATTGTAAAGTGTTTTGTTACTTCTCAAATACGGAAAAGGGTCTTATATACCCTTCCCTTCTATTATTGAAAATTGTTTATAATTACCCTCCGTTATACGATTGGCTCAAAAGAACCCCTACCGTCTTACTATTAGAACATACCCACCCTATCACCAGGTACCCATAACTCGACCCTTTTTTAATTTAGTTGAATTTGAGCTCCCAAAATAAAAGTTCAGTTTCTCTCAGCAAAATTAGGTTTTTGCACTACATCAACCACTCTCCATAGTCTCACCATAATAAAGTAAGTTCCGGAAGATATAAGGATTTGGGTTTTCAAAAGGGCCATGTGTATAGGGTCAAATTTGACCGTCAACGTCTCTATGCCAATGGGTACGCCCAGTGAGTATACGTCAACTAACGTAAGGGTACGACTTGGACGTGGAGACAAAAGCGACATCGTTTAAGACTCAATGTCTTCACTAGGAAAACGTTACCTATTTTTGTATCTTTTTGATTACTTCGAGGGAGGTCTCCTACTATATAAGGGAGACCTTCACATTGTAAAGGAGGGGGTTGATTCTGGAATAATACAACTCTCTCATTTTCTCCTACTCTCTCTCTATCTCTATCTCTAACGAATATTTTCTCTTGAGTTCATATTATCATTTTACACTATTAGATCTACAACAACAACTTCATTTTTCATCTCTAGGTCTATTATATTTGATTACGATTTACCCTTTCCTACTTTTGATTGTTCTTGAGCTTGCAAAGTATATCGATAATTTTTGAGCCAAACATCATGGAATTTCTAGTGATATTTCTAAGAATTTGATGAAAAGCTATTTACCCTTTCAAAAGTTATTCTAGTTGCTGATGAAGACTAATACGGCATCAGGCATGCTTCCATCAGAAAATAATACGATAATGAGTGGTCAATCCTCATATTCGTCATCGGCCGAAGGTTTAACTCGTTAACAAAGGATTCTGTCAGAATTGGAGTGGAAGAAAATAGTTGCTGGAAATATTTGGTTGTTGCCGTTCTTCGAGAAAAAAAAAATAGATGAAGCAAGAAAGGGAAGAGTCGTTGGGGGGTATTTTTCCGGTCAAGCCTCATCAGTTTTTGAGTAAAATAATTAGATTCCTATGAGACCCTTTAATTGTTGAAGACCAATTACGATAGCTGCACCTCCCATGAAACCTACTATACTGCAAAATTAAAAGACATACTATGCAGCAGGCGAGATAAGTTGTACGCATAACTACAATACTAGAATTCATAACCAATAATGAAAATAGGGAGAGGGAAGTGAAAACTCGTAGAAGAATTCTCTACCTTGTTCCTAGTGTGTCCTTGCCTCCTTAGGTCGACTTCCCGGACTAATGTCGGTCTCCCCTCTCAAAATTGGTGTTAAATAGGGGATAAAATAGGCTTGAAACCCGGAACATGCGTCGCCACGCACCTCGCGTCAGGCTGCGCGTCGCGTGCTCAAAAAAATTGCTTCGCCTCGCCAGACACTGCTGCTTCGTTTTCAATTTCTGTAGCCTAACATTTTCTTCAGCTTTCATCCTTGTTTCTTGTCTCTCTCTTTCACGTTTTTGTCTCTTTCTTTTCCTTTCTTTTCAATTTGTTTATTTTGTCTTCTTTTGATTTCTTTTGTCTTCTTTTGATTTCTTTTATCCCCTAATTAAATAATCATATTCATTCTTGTAGTGTATAAAATACACATAAAATCTTTACTTTGCCCCCAATTTCGTCTTCAACGTACCGACACATAAAATAGACTCAATTAAGCATAAATATAGTATTGTTTAATGTATGGGTCAGAATCCGACCCCACGATAATTAATCCCGTCTTAAGTTAATTCATGATTGATTAGTGGTACGACCACTCAGAATTAACGGTATTCAACCCTTATCTGATTCGATCAACAAGGCCACGGCCCGTCCGTCATCATAAAGGCGAAACCCCAACGTGGTCACGGCCACTTATTGCCAGCTCACGAAGCTCACGGCTATAAATACCAAGAGAGGAAACCCTAGAAAGGGGGGCTTCTTCTTCTTTACTATTCAAGAGAGAGAGAGAAAGAGACAACGATACACATATTATGGGAAAGTGGAACATCATTGTAAGGCTCTGAACCTCTTCATGGAGAGGCAGACCAAAGCAATACTATCAATAAAAGCTTTTAATGTCTCTCTTCCTAACGCTGAGTACTTATTTGCGCATCTTTCATTTGGTCTAATGGATTATTACGGTTTGCTATGATTTTCCCGTGATTTATTTATATTGTTTACACTCATAAGGTATATGATAACTTTTGAGCGAACAATTTGGCGCCGTCTGTGGGGATTTCCTAGCAAAATCGCGTAGTTCTTCCCTGGACCAAAAGGAAAGAAACGCCAAACTCGAAGGGGAACTCGAAGATCTCAAATCAAGATCCAAGACCTCTCTCTCTCTCTCCGATCTCAGATAGTGCAAACAAATAGAAGAAGCCCCCCCCCCCCCGAAGGGACGGATCTCTGTAAACGCATCTCTCGCATCCCCGATACGGGCTCCGGCCGGAAACCGGCACGGAGATATCTCGAGCCGAGAGTCGCTTCAAGACAGCCTACATACCCCGATTGGGAAGACAACGTATAAGCTGCTCAAGGTCTCGAATCAAAACCGAGCTTCAGCACCCAATACCCACAGCGTGAGACTCAGGCTATGCGCCTTCGCCATCAAAATTGACAAAGTTCAACAACAGTTGAACTGGGACTCAGGCTATGCGCCTTCACCATCAAAATGGACTAACTTCAACAACAGTTGAACTGGGACTCAGGCCATGAGCCTTCGCCATTAAATCAAGGCCATGCGCCTTCGCCAGTAAGTTCAACTACGGTTGAACCAAGACTCAGGCTATGCGCCTTCGCCATCAAAATTGACAAAGTTCAACAACAGTTGAACTGGGACTCAGGCTACGCGCCTTCACCATTAAATCAAGGCCATGTGCCTTCGCCCGTAAGTTCAACTACGGTTGAACCAAGACTCAGGCTATGCGCCTTCGCCATCAAAATTGACAAAGTTCAACAACAGTTGAACCGGGACTCAGGCTACGGGCCTTCACCATTAAATCAAGGCCATGGGCCTTCGCCAGTAAGTTCAACTACGGTTGAACCAAGACTCAGGCTATGCGCCTTCGCCATCAAAATTGACAAAGTTCAACAACAGTTGAACTGGGACTCAGGCTACGCGCCTTCGCCATTAAATCAAGGCCATGCGCCTTCGTCAGTAAGTTCAACTACGGTTGAACCAAGACTCAGGCTATGCGCCTTCGCCATCAAAATGGACAAAGTTCAACAACAGTTGAACTGGGACTCAGGCCATGAGCCTTCGCCATTAAATAAAGGCCATGCGCCTTCGCCAGTAAGTTCAACTACAGTTGAACCAAGACTCAGGCTATGCGCCTTCGCCATCAAAATGGACTAAGTTCAACAACAGTTGAACTGGGACTCAGGCCATGAGCCTTCGCCATCAGCACCGACTAAGTTCAACAATAGTTGAACTGGGACTCAGGCTACGCGCCTTCGCCATCAAATCCAACGAGTTCGACCTCGCTCGAACCATAAGGCTAGACGCCTTCGTCCTCAAATCTAACTAGTTCAACCACAGTCGAACCGGGACTCGAACAAAGCGCCTTTATCGTTGAACTCAGCAAAATCCAACCTCCAACGAATCGAGGCGCAGGTTAGGCACCCTCGCCCTTCAAGTAGTACTCCCAACTC